>NW_027167694.1:0-225233 GCF_040954835.1 Lepisosteus oculatus
GAATCTACTTGTAACAGCAAGGCTCAGAAGTGCCCACACACTCAGCCCTTAACCCCAGTGTACAGAAAGTGTCAAAACGTGTTTTTCAGCAGAAATAAACATGTTTCTGCAAGTTTGGTCAACCCCATGTAAGTTATGGGGCAGTAACATCACACTTTTCAAAACGTGTTTTTCAGCCCGAAATAAACGCGTTTTTTTCAGACAACTGAATCCCATGTAACAGCAAGGCTCAGAAGAGCCCACACACTCAGCCCTTAACCCCAGTGTACAGAAAGTGTCAAAATGTGTTTTTCAGCAGAAATAAACATGTTTCTGCAAGTTTGGTCAACCCCATGTAAGTTATGGGGCAGTAACATCACACTTTTCAAAACGTGTTTTTCAGCCCGAAATAAACGCGTTTTTTCAGACAACTGAATCTACTTGTAACAGCAAGGCTCAGAAGTGCCCACACACTCAGCCCTTAACCCCAGTGTGCAGAAAGGGTCAAAACGTGTTTTTCAGCAGAAATAAACATGTTTCTGCAAGTTTGGTCAACCCCATGTAAGTTATGGGGCAGTAACAAGACACTTTTCAAAACGTGTTTTTCAGCCCGAAATAAACGCGTTTTTTCAGACAGCAGAATCTCAGTGTAACTGCTAGGCTCAGAAGAGCCCACACACTCAGCTCTTAACCCCAGTGTGCAGAAAGGGTCAAAACGTGTTTTTCAGCAGAAATAAACATGTTTCTGCAAGTTTGGTCAACCCCATGTAAGTTATGGGGCAGTAACATCACACTTTTCAAAACGTGTTTTTCAGCCCGAAATAAACGCGTTTTTTCAGACAACTGAATCCCCATGTAACAGCAAGGCTCAGAAGAGCCCACACACTCAGCCCTTAACCCCAGTGTACAGAAAGTGTCAAAATGTGTTTTTCAGCAGAAATAAACATGTTTCTGCAAGTTTGGTCAACCCCATGTAAGTTATGGGGCAGTAACAAGACACTTTTCAAAACGTGTTTTTCAGCCCGAAATAAACGCGTTTTTTCAGACAACTGAATCTCCTTGTAATAGCAAGGCTCAGAAGAGCCCACACACTCAGCCCTTAACCCCAGTGTGCAGAAAGGGTCAAAACGTGTTTTTCAGCAGAAATAAACATGTTTCTGCAAGTTTGGTCAACCCCATGTAAGTTATGAGGCAGTAACAAGACACTTTTCAAAACGTGTTTTTCAGCCCGAAATAAACGCGTTTTTTCAGACAACTGAATCTCCTTGTAATAGCAAGGCTCAGAAGAGCCCACACACTCAGCCCTTAACCCCAGTGTACAGAAAGTGTCAAAACGTGTTTTTCAGCAGAAATAAACATGTTTCTGCAAGTTTGGTCAACCCCATGTAAGTTATGGGCAGTAACATCACACTTTCAAAACGTGTTTTTGAGCCCGAAATAAACGCGTTTTTTCAGACAACTGAATCTACTTGTAACAGCAAGGCTCAGAAGTGCCCACACACTCAGCCCTTAACCCCAGTGTGCAGAAAGGGTCAAAACGTGTTTTTCAGCAGAAATAAACATGTTTCTGCAAGTTTGGTCAACCCCATGTAAGTTATGGGGCAGTAACAAGACACTTTTCAAAACGTGTTTTTCAGCCCGAAATAAACGCGTTTTTTCAGACAGCAGAATCTCAGTGTAACTGCTAGGCTCAGAAGAGCCCACACACTCAGCTCTTAACCCCAGTGTGCAGAAAGGGTCAAAACGTGTTTTTCAGCAGAAATAAACATGTTTCTGCAAGTTTGGTCAACCCCATGTAAGTTATGGGGCAGTAACAAGACACTTTTCAAAACGTGTTTTTCAGCCCGAAATAAACGCGTTTTTTCAGACAGCAGAATCTCAGTGTAACTGCTAGGCTCAGAAGAGCCCACACACTCAGCTCTTAACCCCAGTGTGCAGAAAGGGTCAAAACGTGTTTTTCAGCAGAAATAAACATGTTTCTGCAAGTTTGGTCAACCCCATGTAAGTTATGGGGCAGTAACATCACACTTTTCAAAACGTGTTTTTCAGCCCGAAATAAACGCGTTTTTTCAGGCAACTGAATCTACTTGTAACAGCAAGGCTCAGAAGTGCCCACACACTCAGCCCTTAACCCCAGTGTGCAGAAAGGGTCAAAACGTGTTTTTCAGCAGAAATAAACATGTTTCTGCAAGTTTGGTCAACCCCATGTAAGTTATGGGGCAGTAACAAGACACTTTTCAAAACGTGTTTTTCAGCCCGAAATAAACGCGTTTTTTCAGACAGCAGAATCTCAGTGTAACTGCTAGGCTCAGAAGAGCCCACACACTCAGCTCTTAACCCCAGTGTGCAGAAAGGGTCAAAACGTGTTTTTCAGCAGAAATAAACATGTTTCTGCAAGTTTGGTCAACCCCATGTAAGTTATGGGGCAGTAACATCACACTTTTCAAAACGTGTTTTTCAGCCCGAAATAAACGCGTTTTTCAGACAACTGAATCCCCATGTAACAGCAAGGCTCAGAAGAGCCCACACACTCAGCCCTTAACCCCAGTGTACAGAAAGTGTCAAAACGTGTTTTTCAGCAGAAATAAACATGTTTCTGCAAGTTTGGTCAACCCCATGTAAGTTATGGGGCAGTAACATCACACTTTTCAAAACGTGTTTTTGAGCCCGAAATAAACGCGTTTTTTCAGACAACTGAATCTACTTGTAACAGCAAGGCTCAGAAGTGCCCACACACTCAGCCCTTAACCCCAGTGTGCAGAAAGGGTCAAAACGTGTTTTTCAGCAGAAATAAACATGTTTCTACAAGTTTGGTTAACCCCATGTAAGTTATGGGGCAGTAACAAGACACTTTTCAAAACGTGTTTTTCAGCCCGAAATAAACGCGTTTTTTCAGACAGCAGAATCTCAGTGTAACTGCTAGGCTCAGAAGAGCCCACACACTCAGCTCTTAACCCCAGTGTGCAGAAAGGGTCAAAACGTGTTTTTCAGCAGAAATAAACATGTTTCTGCAAGTTTGGTCAACCCCATGTAAGTTATGGGGCAGTAACATCACACTTTTCAAAACGTGTTTTTCAGCCCGAAATAAACGCGTTTTTTCAGACAACTGAATCTACTTGTAACAGCAAGGCTCAGAAGTGCCCACACACTCAGCCCTTAACCCCAGTGTGCAGAAAGGGTCAAAACGTGTTTTTCAGCAGAAATAAACATGTTTCTGCAAGTTTGGTCAACCCCATGTAAGTTATGGGGCAGTAACAAGACACTTTTCAAAACGTGTTTTTCAGCCCGAAATAAACGCGTTTTTTCAGACAGCAGAATCTCAGTGTAACTGCTAGGCTCAGAAGAGCCCACACACTCAGCTCTTAACCCCAGTGTGCAGAAAGGGTCAAAACGTGTTTTTCAGCAGAAATAAACATGTTTCTGCAAGTTTGGTCAACCCCATGTAAGTTATGGGGCAGTAACATCACACTTTTCAAAACGTGTTTTTCAGCCCGAAATAAACGCGTTTTTTCAGACAACTGAATCCCCATGTAACAGCAAGGCTCAGAAGAGCCCACACACTCAGCCCTTAACCCCAGTGTACAGAAAGTGTCAAAATGTGTTTTTCAGCAGAAATAAACATGTTTCTGCAAGTTTGGTCAACCCCATGTAAGTTATGGGGCAGTAACAAGACACTTTTCAAAACGTGTTTTTCAGCCCGAAATAAACGCGTTTTTTCAGACAACTGAATCTCCTTGTAATAGCAAGGCTCAGAAGAGCCCACACACTCAGCCCTTAACCCCAGTGTGCAGAAAGGGTCAAAACGTGTTTTTCAGCAGAAATAAACATGTTTCTGCAAGTTTGGTCAACCCCATGTAAGTTATGGGGCAGTAACAAGACACTTTTCAAAACGTGTTTTTCAGCCCGAAATAAACGCGTTTTTTCAGACAACTGAATCTCCTTGTAATAGCAAGGCTCAGAAGAGCCCACACACTCAGCCCTTAACCCCAGTGTACAGAAAGTGTCAAAACGTGTTTTTCAGCAGAAATAAACATGTTTCTGCAAGTTTGGTCAACCCCATGTAAGTTATGGGGCAGTAACATCACACTTTTCAAAACGTGTTTTTGAGCCCGAAATAAACGCGTTTTTTCAGACAACTGAATCTACTTGTAACAGCAAGGCTCAGAAGTGCCCACACACTCAGCCCTTAACCCCAGTGTGCAGAAAGGGTCAAAACGTGTTTTTCAGCAGAAATAAACATGTTTCTGCAAGTTTGGTCAACCCCATGTAAGTTATGGGGCAGTAACAAGACACTTTTCAAAACGTGTTTTTTCAGCCCGAAATAAACGCGTTTTTTCAGACAACTGAATCTCCTTGTAATAGCAAGGCTCAGAAGAGCCCACACACTCAGCCCTTAACCCCAGTGTGCAGAAAGGGTCAAAACGTGTTTTTCAGCAGAAATAAACATGTTTCTGCAAGTTTGGTCAACCCCATGTAAGTTATGGGGCAGTAACAAGACACTTTTCAAAACGTGTTTTTCAGCCCGAAATAAACGCGTTTTTTCAGACAACTGAATCTCCTTGTAATAGCAAGGCTCAGAAGAGCCCACACACTCAGCCCTTAACCCCAGTGTACAGAAAGTGTCAAAATGTGTTTTTCAGCAGAAATAAACATGTTTCTGCAAGTTTGGTCAACCCCATGTAAGTTATGGGGCAGTAACATCACACTTTTCAAAACGTGTTTTTCAGCCCGAAATAAACGCGTTTTTTTCAGACAACTGAATCTACTTGTAACAGCAAGGCTCGAAGAGCCCACACACTCAGCCCTTAACCCAGTGTACAGAAAGTGTCAAAACGTGTTTTTCAGCAGAAATAAACATGTTTCTGCAAGTTTGGTCAACCCCATGTAAGTTATGGGGCAGTAACATCACACTTTCAAACGTGTTTTTGAGCCCGAAATAAACGCGTTTTTTCAGACAACTGAATCTACTTGTAACAGCAAGGCTCAGAAGTGCCCACACACTCAGCCCTTAACCCCAGTGTGCAGAAAGGGTCAAAACGTGTTTTTCAGCAGAAATAAACATGTTTCTACAAGTTTGGTTAACCCCATGTAAGTTATGGGGCAGTAACAAGACACTTTTCAAAACGTGTTTTTCAGCCCGAAATAAACGCGTTTTTTCAGACAGCAGAATCTCAGTGTAACTGCTAGGCTCAGAAGAGCCCACACACTCAGCTCTTAACCCCAGTGTGCAGAAAGGGTCAAAACGTGTTTTTCAGCAGAAATAAACATGTTTCTGCAAGTTTGGTCAACCCCATGTAAGTTATGGGGCAGTAACATCACACTTTTCAAAACGTGTTTTTCAGCCCGAAATAAACGCGTTTTTTTCAGACAACTGAATCCCCATGTAACAGCAAGGCTCAGAAGAGCCCACACACTCAGCCCTTAACCCCAGTGTACAGAAAGTGTCAAAATGTGTTTTTCAGCAGAAATAAACATGTTTCTGCAAGTTTGGTCACCCCCATGTAAGTTATGGGGCAGTAACAAGACACTTTTCAAAACGTGTTTTTCAGCCCGAAATAAACGCGTTTTTTCAGACAACTGAATCTCCTTGTAATAGCAAGGCTCAGAAGAGCCCACACACTCAGCCCTTAACCCCAGTGTACAGAAAGTGTCAAAACGTGTTTTTCAGCAGAAATAAACATATTTCTGCAAGTTTGGTCAACCCCATGTAAGTTATGGGGCAGTAACATCACACTTTTCAAAACGTGTTTTTCAGCCCGAAATAAACGCGTTTTTTTCAGACAACTGAATCCCCATGTAACAGCAAGGCTCAGAAGAGCCCACACACTCAGCCCTTAACCCCAGTGTACAGAAAGTGTCAAAATGTGTTTTTCAGCAGAAATAAACATGTTTCTGCAAGTTTGGTCAACCCCATGTAAGTTATGGGGCAGTAACATCACACTTTTCAAAACGTGTTTTTCAGCCCGAAATAAACGCGTTTTTTCAGACAACTGAATCTACTTGTAACAGCAAGGCTCAGAAGTGCCCACACACTCAGCCCTTAACCCCAGTGTGCAGAAAGGGTCAAAACGTGTTTTTCAGCAGAAATAAACATGTTTCTGCAAGTTTGGTCAACCCCATGTAAGTTATGGGGCAGTAACAAGACACTTTTCAAAACGTGTTTTTCAGCCCGAAATAAACGCGTTTTTTCAGACAGCAGAATCTCAGTGTAACTGCTAGGCTCAGAAGAGCCCACACACTCAGCTCTTAACCCCAGTGTGCAGAAAGGGTCAAAACGTGTTTTTCAGCAGAAATAAACATGTTTCTGCAAGTTTGGTCAACCCCATGTAAGTTATGGGGCAGTAACATCACACTTTTCAAAACGTGTTTTTCAGCCCGAAATAAACGCGTTTTTTCAGACAACTGAATCCCCATGTAACAGCAAGGCTCAGAAGAGCCCACACACTCAGCCCTTAACCCCAGTGTACAGAAAGTGTCAAAATGTGTTTTTCAGCAGAAATAAACATGTTTCTGCAAGTTTGGTCAACCCCATGTAAGTTATGGGGCAGTAACAAGACACTTTTCAAAACGTGTTTTTCAGCCCGAAATAAACGCGTTTTTTCAGACAACTGAATCTCCTTGTAATAGCAAGGCTCAGAAGAGCCCACACACTCAGCCCTTAACCCCAGTGTGCAGAAAGGGTCAAAACGTGTTTTTCAGCAGAAATAAACATGTTTCTGCAAGTTTGGTCAACCCCATGTAAGTTATGAGGCAGTAACAAGACACTTTTCAAAACGTGTTTTTCAGCCCGAAATAAACGCGTTTTTTCAGACAACTGAATCTCCTTGTAATAGCAAGGCTCAGAAGAGCCCACACACTCAGCCCTTAACCCCAGTGTACAGAAAGTGTCAAAACGTGTTTTTCAGCAGAAATAAACATGTTTCTGCAAGTTTGGTCAACCCCATGTAAGTTATGGGGCAGTAACATCACACTTTTCAAAACGTGTTTTTGAGCCCGAAATAAACGCGTTTTTTCAGACAACTGAATCTACTTGTAACAGCAAGGCTCAGAAGTGCCCACACACTCAGCCCTTAACCCCAGTGTGCAGAAAGGGTCAAAACGTGTTTTTCAGCAGAAATAAACATGTTTCTGCAAGTTTGGTCAACCCCATGTAAGTTATGGGGCAGTAACAAGACACTTTTCAAAACGTGTTTTTCAGCCCGAAATAAACGCGTTTTTTCAGACAACTGAATCTCCTTGTAATAGCAAGGCTCAGAAGAGCCCACACACTCAGCCCTTAACCCCAGTGTGCAGAAAGGGTCAAAACGTGTTTTTCAGCAGAAATAAACATGTTTCTGCAAGTTTGGTCAACCCCATGTAAGTTATGGGGCAGTAACAAGACACTTTTCAAAACGTGTTTTTCAGCCCGAAATAAACGCGTTTTTTCAGACAACTGAATCTCCTTGTAATAGCAAGGCTCAGAAGAGCCCACACACTCAGCCCTTAACCCCAGTGTACAGAAAGTGTCAAAATGTGTTTTTCAGCAGAAATAAACATGTTTCTGCAAGTTTGGTCAACCCCATGTAAGTTATGGGGCAGTAACATCACACTTTTCAAAACGTGTTTTTCAGCCCGAAATAAACGCGTTTTTTCAGACAACTGAATCTACTTGTAACAGCAAGGCTCAGAAGAGCCCACACACTCAGCTCTTAACCCCAGTGTACAGAAAGTGTCAAAACGTGTTTTTCAGCAGAAATAAACATGTTTCTGCAAGTTTGGTCAACCCCATGTAAGTTATGGGGCAGTAACATCACACTTTTCAAAACGTGTTTTTGAGCCCGAAATAAACGCGTTTTTTCAGACAACTGAATCTACTTGTAACAGCAAGGCTCAGAAGTGCCCACACACTCAGCCCTTAACCCCAGTGTGCAGAAAGGGTCAAAACGTGTTTTTCAGCAGAAATAAACATGTTTCTACAAGTTTGGTTAACCCCATGTAAGTTATGGGGCAGTAACAAGACACTTTTCAAAACGTGTTTTTCAGCCCGAAATAAACGCGTTTTTTCAGACAGCAGAATCTCAGTGTAACTGCTAGGCTCAGAAGAGCCCACACACTCAGCTCTTAACCCCAGTGTGCAGAAAGGGTCAAAACGTGTTTTTCAGCAGAAATAAACATGTTTCTGCAAGTTTGGTCAACCCCATGTAAGTTATGGGGCAGTAACATCACACTTTTCAAAACGTGTTTTTCAGCCCGAAATAAACGCGTTTTTTCAGACAACTGAATCTACTTGTAACAGCAAGGCTCAGAAGTGCCCACACACTCAGCCCTTAACCCCAGTGTGCAGAAAGGGTCAAAACGTGTTTTTCAGCAGAAATAAACATGTTTCTGCAAGTTTGGTCAACCCCATGTAAGTTATGGGGCAGTAACAAGACACTTTTCAAAACGTGTTTTTCAGCCCGAAATAAACGCGTTTTTTCAGACAGCAGAATCTCAGTGTAACTGCTAGGCTCAGAAGAGCCCACACACTCAGCTCTTAACCCCAGTGTGCAGAAAGGGTCAAAACGTGTTTTTCAGCAGAAATAAACATGTTTCTGCAAGTTTGGTCAACCCCATGTAAGTTATGGGGCAGTAACATCACACTTTTCAAAACGTGTTTTTCAGCCCGAAATAAACGCGTTTTTTCAGACAACTGAATCCCCATGTAACAGCAAGGCTCAGAAGAGCCCACACACTCAGCCCTTAACCCCAGTGTACAGAAAGTGTCAAAATGTGTTTTTCAGCAGAAATAAACATGTTTCTGCAAGTTTGGTCAACCCCATGTAAGTTATGGGGCAGTAACAAGACACTTTTCAAAACGTGTTTTTCAGCCCGAAATAAACGCGTTTTTTCAGACAACTGAATCTCCTTGTAATAGCAAGGCTCAGAAGAGCCCACACACTCAGCCCTTAACCCCAGTGTGCAGAAAGGGTCAAAACGTGTTTTTCAGCAGAAATAAACATGTTTCTGCAAGTTTGGTCAACCCCATGTAAGTTATGGGGCAGTAACAAGACACTTTTCAAAACGTGTTTTTCAGCCCGAAATAAACGCGTTTTTTCAGACAACTGAATCTCCTTGTAATAGCAAGGCTCAGAAGAGCCCACACACTCAGCCCTTAACCCCAGTGTACAGAAAGTGTCAAAACGTGTTTTTCAGCAGAAATAAACATGTTTCTGCAAGTTTGGTCAACCCCATGTAAGTTATGGGGCAGTAACATCACACTTTTCAAAACGTGTTTTTGAGCCCGAAATAAACGCGTTTTTTCAGACAACTGAATCTACTTGTAACAGCAAGGCTCAGAAGTGCCCACACACTCAGCCCTTAACCCCAGTGTGCAGAAAGGGTCAAAACGTGTTTTTCAGCAGAAATAAACATGTTTCTGCAAGTTTGGTCAACCCCATGTAAGTTATGGGGCAGTAACAAGACACTTTTCAAAACGTGTTTTTCAGCCCGAAATAAACGCGTTTTTTCAGACAACTGAATCTCCTTGTAATAGCAAGGCTCAGAAGAGCCCACACACTCAGCCCTTAACCCCAGTGTGCAGAAAGGGTCAAAACGTGTTTTTCAGCAGAAATAAACATGTTTCTGCAAGTTTGGTCAACCCCATGTAAGTTATGGGGCAGTAACAAGACACTTTTCAAAACGTGTTTTTCAGCCCGAAATAAACGCGTTTTTTCAGACAACTGAATCTCCTTGTAATAGCAAGGCTCAGAAGAGCCCACACACTCAGCCCTTAACCCCAGTGTACAGAAAGTGTCAAAATGTGTTTTTCAGCAGAAATAAACATGTTTCTGCAAGTTTGGTCAACCCCATGTAAGTTATGGGGCAGTAACATCACACTTTTCAAAACGTGTTTTTCAGCCCGAAATAAACGCGTTTTTTCAGACAACTGAATCTACTTGTAACAGCAAGGCTCAGAAGTGCCCACACACTCAGCCCTTAACCCCAGTGTGCAGAAAGGGTCAAAACGTGTTTTTCAGCAGAAATAAACATGTTTCTACAAGTTTGGTTAACCCCATGTAAGTTATGGGGCAGTAACAAGACACTTTTCAAAACGTGTTTTTCAGCCCGAAATAAACGCGTTTTTTCAGACAGCAGAATCTCAGTGTAACTGCTAGGCTCAGAAGAGCCCACACACTCAGCTCTTAACCCCAGTGTGCAGAAAGGGTCAAAACGTGTTTTTCAGCAGAAATAAACATGTTTCTGCAAGTTTGGTCAACCCCATGTAAGTTATGGGGCAGTAACATCACACTTTTCAAAACGTGTTTTTCAGCCCGAAATAAACGCGTTTTTTTCAGACAACTGAATCCCCATGTAACAGCAAGGCTCAGAAGAGCCCACACACTCAGCCCTTAACCCCAGTGTACAGAAAGTGTCAAAATGTGTTTTTCAGCAGAAATAAACATGTTTCTGCAAGTTTGGTCACCCCCATGTAAGTTATGGGGCAGTAACAAGACACTTTTCAAAACGTGTTTTTCAGCCCGAAATAAACGCGTTTTTTCAGACAACTGAATCTCCTTGTAATAGCAAGGCTCAGAAGAGCCCACACACTCAGCCCTTAACCCCAGTGTACAGAAAGTGTCAAAACGTGTTTTTCAGCAGAAATAAACATATTTCTGCAAGTTTGGTCAACCCCATGTAAGTTATGGGGCAGTAACATCACACTTTTCAAAACGTGTTTTTGAGCCCGAAATAAACGCGTTTTTTCAGACAACTGAATCTACTTGTAACAGCAAGGCTCAGAAGTGCCCACACACTCAGCCCTTAACCCCAGTGTACAGAAAGTGTCAAAACGTGTTTTTCAGCAGAAATAAACATGTTTCTGCAAGTTTGGTCAACCCCATGTAAGTTATGGGGCAGTAACATCACACTTTTCAAAACGTGTTTTTCAGCCCGAAATAAACGCGTTTTTTCAGACAACTGAATCTACTTGTAACAGCAAGGCTCAGAAGTGCCCACACACTCAGTCCTTAACCCCAGTGTGCAGAAAGGGTCAAAACGTGTTTTTCAGCAGAAATAAACATGTTTCTGCAAGTTTGGTCAACCCCATGTAAGTTATGGGGCAGTAACAAGACACTTTTCAAAACGTGTTTTTCAGCCCGAAATAAACGCGTTTTTTCAGACAGCAGAATCTCAGTGTAACTGCTAGGCTCAGAAGAGCCCACACACTCAGCTCTTAACCCCAGTGTGCAGAAAGGGTCAAAACGTGTTTTTCAGCAGAAATAAACATGTTTCTGCAAGTTTGGTCAACCCCATGTAAGTTATGGGGCAGTAACATCACACTTTTCAAAACGTGTTTTTCAGCCCGAAATAAACGCGTTTTTTCAGGCAACTGAATCTACTTGTAACAGCAAGGCTCAGAAGTGCCCACACACTCAGCCCTTAACCCCAGTGTGCAGAAAGGGTCAAAACGTGTTTTTCAGCAGAAATAAACATGTTTCTGCAAGTTTGGTCAACCCCATGTAAGTTATGGGGCAGTAACAAGACACTTTTCAAAACGTGTTTTTCAGCCCGAAATAAACGCGTTTTTTCAGACAGCAGAATCTCAGTGTAACTGCTAGGCTCAGAAGAGCCCACACACTCAGCTCTTAACCCCAGTGTGCAGAAAGGGTCAAAACGTGTTTTTCAGCAGAAATAAACATGTTTCTGCAAGTTTGGTCAACCCCATGTAAGTTATGGGGCAGTAACATCACACTTTTCAAAACGTGTTTTTCAGCCCGAAATAAACGCGTTTTTTCAGACAACTGAATCCCCATGTAACAGCAAGGCTCAGAAGAGCCCACACACTCAGCCCTTAACCCCAGTGTACAGAAAGTGTCAAAATGTGTTTTTCAGCAGAAATAAACATGTTTCTGCAAGTTTGGTCAACCCCATGTAAGTTATGGGGCAGTAACAAGACACTTTTCAAAACGTGTTTTTCAGCCCGAAATAAACGCGTTTTTTCAGACAACTGAATCTCCTTGTAATAGCAAGGCTCAGAAGAGCCCACACACTCAGCCCTTAAGCCCAGTGTGCAGAAAGGGTCAAAACGTGTTTTTCAGCAGAAATAAACATGTTTCTGCAAGTTTGGTCAACCCCATGTAAGTTATGGGGCAGTAACAAGACACTTTTCAAAACGTGTTTTTCAGCCCGAAATAAACGCGTTTTTTCAGACAACTGAATCTCCTTGTAATAGCAAGGCTCAGAAGAGCCCACACACTCAGCCCTTAACCCCAGTGTACAGAAAGTGTCAAAACGTGTTTTTCAGCAGAAATAAACATGTTTCTGCAAGTTTGGTGAACCCCATGTAAGTTATGGGGCAGTAACATCACACTTTTCAAAACGTGTTTTTGAGCCCGAAATAAACGCGTTTTTTCAGACAACTGAATCTACTTGTAACAGCAAGGCTCAGAAGAGCCCACACACTCAGCCCTTAACCCCAGTGTGCAGAAAGGGTCAAAACGTGTTTTTCAGCAGAAATAAACATGTTTCTGCAAGTTTGGTCAACCCCATGTAAGTTATGGGGCAGTAACAAGACACTTTTCAAAACGTGTTTTTCAGCCCGAAATAAACGCGTTTTTTCAGACAACTGAATCTCCTTGTAATAGCAAGGCTCAGAAGAGCCCACACACTCAGCCCTTAACCCCAGTGTACAGAAAGTGTCAAAACATGTTTTTCAGCAGAAATAAACATGTTTCTGCAAGTTTGGTCACCCCCATGTAAGTTATAGGGCAGTAACAAGACACTTTTCAAAACGTGTTTTTCAGCCCGAAATAAACGCGTTTTTTCAGACAACTGAATCTCCTTGTAATAGCAAGGCTCAGAAGAGCCCACACACTCAGCCCTTAACCCCAGTGTACAGAAAGTGTCAAAACGTGTTTTTCAGCAGAAATAAACATATTTCTGCAAGTTTGGTCAACCCCATGTAAGTTATGGGGCAGTAACATCACACTTTTCAAAACGTGTTTTTGAGCCCGAAATAAACGCGTTTTTTCAGACAACTGAATCTACTTGTAACAGCAAGGCTCAGAAGTGCCCACACACTCAGCCCTTAACCCCAGTGTACAGAAAGTGTCAAAACGTGTTTTTCAGCAGAAATAAACATGTTTCTGCAAGTTTGGTCAACCCCATGTAAGTTATGGGGCAGTAACATCACACTTTTCAAAACGTGTTTTTCAGCCCGAAATAAACGCGTTTTTTTCAGACAACTGAATCCCCATGTAACAGCAAGGCTCAGAAGAGCCCACACACTCAGCCCTTAACCCCAGTGTACAGAAAGTGTCAAAATGTGTTTTTCAGCAGAAATAAACATGTTTCTGCAAGTTTGGTCAACCCCATGTAAGTTATGGGGCAGTAACATCACACTTTTCAAAACGTGTTTTTCAGCCCGAAATAAACGCGTTTTTTCAGACAACTGAATCTACTTGTAACAGCAAGGCTCAGAAGTGCCCACACACTCAGCCCTTAACCCCAGTGTGCAGAAAGGGTCAAAACGTGTTTTTCAGCAGAAATAAACATGTTTCTGCAAGTTTGGTCAACCCCATGTAAGTTATGGGGCAGTAACAAGACACTTTTCAAAACGTGTTTTTCAGCCCGAAATAAACGCGTTTTTTCAGACAGCAGAATCTCAGTGTAACTGCTAGGCTCAGAAGAGCCCACACACTCAGCTCTTAACCCCAGTGTGCAGAAAGGGTCAAAACGTGTTTTTCAGCAGAAATAAACATGTTTCTGCAAGTTTGGTCAACCCCATGTAAGTTATGGGGCAGTAACATCACACTTTTCAAAACGTGTTTTTCAGCCCGAAATAAACGCGTTTTTTCAGACAACTGAATCCCCATGTAACAGCAAGGCTCAGAAGAGCCCACACACTCAGCCCTTAACCCCAGTGTACAGAAAGTGTCAAAATGTGTTTTTCAGCAGAAATAAACATGTTTCTGCAAGTTTGGTCAACCCCATGTAAGTTATGGGGCAGTAACAAGACACTTTTCAAAACGTGTTTTTCAGCCCGAAATAAACGCGTTTTTTCAGACAACTGAATCTCCTTGTAATAGCAAGGCTCAGAAGAGCCCACACACTCAGCCCTTAACCCCAGTGTACAGAAAGTGTCAAAACGTGTTTTTCAGCAGAAATAAACATGTTTCTGCAAGTTTGGTCAACCCCATGTAAGTTATGGGGCAGTAACATCACACTTTTCAAAACGTGTTTTTCAGCCCGAAATAAACGCGTTTTTTCAGACAACTGAATCTACTTGTAACAGCAAGGCTCAGAAGAGCCCACACACTCAGCCCTTAACCCCAGTGTACAGAAAGTGTCAAAACGTGTTTTTCAGCAGAAATAAACATGTTTCTGCAAGTTTGGTCAACCCCATGTAAGTTATGGGGCAGTAACATCACACTTTTCAAAACGTGTTTTTGAGCCCGAAATAAACGCGTTTTTTCAGACAACTGAATCTACTTGTAACAGCAAGGCTCAGAAGTGCCCACACACTCAGCCCTTAACCCCAGTGTGCAGAAAGGGTCAAAACGTGTTTTTCAGCAGAAATAAACATGTTTCTACAAGTTTGGTTAACCCCATGTAAGTTATGGGGCAGTAACAAGACACTTTTCAAAACGTGTTTTTCAGCCAGAAATAAACGCGTTTTTTCAGACAGCAGAATCTCAGTGTAACTGCTAGGCTCAGAAGAGCCCACACACTCAGCTCTTAACCCCAGTGTGCAGAAAGGGTCAAAACGTGTTTTTCAGCAGAAATAAACATGTTTCTGCAAGTTTGGTCAACCCCATGTAAGTTATGGGGCAGTAACATCACACTTTTCAAAACGTGTTTTTCAGCCCGAAATAAACGCGTTTTTTTCAGACAACTGAATCCCCATGTAACAGCAAGGCTCAGAAGAGCCCACACACTCAGCCCTTAACCCCAGTGTACAGAAAGTGTCAAAATGTGTTTTTCAGCAGAAATAAACATGTTTCTGCAAGTTTGGTCACCCCCATGTAAGTTATGGGGCAGTAACAAGACACTTTTCAAAACGTGTTTTTCAGCCCGAAATAAACGCGTTTTTTCAGACAACTGAATCTCCTTGTAATAGCAAGGCTCAGAAGAGCCCACACACTCAGCCCTTAACCCCAGTGTACAGAAAGTGTCAAAACGTGTTTTTCAGCAGAAATAAACATATTTCTGCAAGTTTGGTCAACCCCATGTAAGTTATGGGGCAGTAACATCACACTTTTCAAAACGTGTTTTTGAGCCCGAAATAAACGCGTTTTTTCAGACAACTGAATCTACTTGTAACAGCAAGGCTCAGAAGTGCCCACACACTCAGCCCTTAACCCCAGTGTACAGAAAGTGTCAAAACGTGTTTTTCAGCAGAAATAAACATGTTTCTGCAAGTTTGGTCAACCCCATGTAAGTTATGGGGCAGTAACATCACACTTTTCAAAACGTGTTTTTCAGCCCGAAATAAACGCGTTTTTTTCAGACAACTGAATCCCCATGTAACAGCAAGGCTCAGAAGAGCCCACACACTCAGCCCTTAACCCCAGTGTACAGAAAGTGTCAAAATGTGTTTTTCAGCAGAAATAAACATGTTTCTGCAAGTTTGGTCAACCCCATGTAAGTTATGGGGCAGTAACATCACACTTTTCAAAACGTGTTTTTCAGCCCGAAATAAACGCGTTTTTTCAGACAACTGAATCTACTTGTAACAGCAAGGCTCAGAAGTGCCCACACACTCAGCCCTTAACCCCAGTGTGCAGAAAGGGTCAAAACGTGTTTTTCAGCAGAAATAAACATGTTTCTGCAAGTTTGGTCAACCCCATGTAAGTTATGGGGCAGTAACAAGACACTTTTCAAAACGTGTTTTTCAGCCCGAAATAAACGCGTTTTTTCAGACAGCAGAATCTCAGTGTAACTGCTAGGCTCAGAAGAGCCCACACACTCAGCTCTTAACCCCAGTGTGCAGAAAGGGTCAAAACGTGTTTTTCAGCAGAAATAAACATGTTTCTGCAAGTTTGGTCAACCCCATGTAAGTTATGGGGCAGTAACATCACACTTTTCAAAACGTGTTTTTCAGCCCGAAATAAACGCGTTTTTTCAGACAACTGAATCCCCATGTAACAGCAAGGCTCAGAAGAGCCCACACACTCAGCCCTTAACCCCAGTGTACAGAAAGTGTCAAAATGTGTTTTTCAGCAGAAATAAACATGTTTCTGCAAGTTTGGTCAACCCCATGTAAGTTATGGGGCAGTAACAAGACACTTTTCAAAACGTGTTTTTCAGCCCGAAATAAACGCGTTTTTTCAGACAACTGAATCTCCTTGTAATAGCAAGGCTCAGAAGAGCCCACACACTCAGCCCTTAACCCCAGTGTGCAGAAAGGGTCAAAACGTGTTTTTCAGCAGAAATAAACATGTTTCTGCAAGTTTGGTCAACCCCATGTAAGTTATGAGGCAGTAACAAGACACTTTTCAAAACGTGTTTTTCAGCCCGAAATAAACGCGTTTTTTCAGACAACTGAATCTCCTTGTAATAGCAAGGCTCAGAAGAGCCCACACACTCAGCCCTTAACCCCAGTGTACAGAAAGTGTCAAAACGTGTTTTTCAGCAGAAATAAACATGTTTCTGCAAGTTTGGTCAACCCCATGTAAGTTATGGGGCAGTAACATCACACTTTTCAAAACGTGTTTTTGAGCCCGAAATAAACGCGTTTTTTCAGACAACTGAATCTACTTGTAACAGCAAGGCTCAGAAGTGCCCACACACTCAGCCCTTAACCCCAGTGTGCAGAAAGGGTCAAAACGTGTTTTTCAGCAGAAATAAACATGTTTCTGCAAGTTTGGTCAACCCCATGTAAGTTATGGGGCAGTAACAAGACACTTTTCAAAACGTGTTTTTCAGCCCGAAATAAACGCGTTTTTTCAGACAGCAGAATCTCAGTGTAACTGCTAGGCTCAGAAGAGCCCACACACTCAGCTCTTAACCCCAGTGTGCAGAAAGGGTCAAAACGTGTTTTTCAGCAGAAATAAACATGTTTCTGCAAGTTTGGTCAACCCCATGTAAGTTATGGGGCAGTAACATCACACTTTTCAAAACGTGTTTTTCAGCCCGAAATAAACGCGTTTTTTCAGACAACTGAATCCCCATGTAACAGCAAGGCTCAGAAGAGCCCACACACTCAGCCCTTAACCCCAGTGTACAGAAAGTGTCAAAACGTGTTTTTCAGCAGAAATAAACATGTTTCTGCAAGTTTGGTCAACCCCATGTAAGTTATGGGGCAGTAACAAGACACTTTTCAAAACGTGTTTTTCAGCCCGAAATAAACGCGTTTTTTCAGACAGCAGAATCTCAGTGTAACTGCTAGGCTCAGAAGAGCCCACACACTCAGCTCTTAACCCCAGTGTGCAGAAAGGGTCAAAACGTGTTTTTCAGCAGAAATAAACATGTTTCTGCAAGTTTGGTCAACCCCATGTAAGTTATGGGGCAGTAACATCACACTTTTCAAAACGTGTTTTTCAGCCCGAAATAAACGCGTTTTTTCAGGCAACTGAATCTACTTGTAACAGCAAGGCTCAGAAGTGCCCACACACTCAGCCCTTAACCCCAGTGTGCAGAAAGGGTCAAAACGTGTTTTTCAGCAGAAATAAACATGTTTCTGCAAGTTTGGTCAACCCCATGTAAGTTATGGGGCAGTAACATCACACTTTTCAAAACGTGTTTTTCAGCCCGAAATAAACGCGTTTTTTCAGACAACTGAATCCCCATGTAACAGCAAGGCTCAGAAGAGCCCACACACTCAGCCCTTAACCCCAGTGTACAGAAAGTGTCAAAACGTGTTTTTCAGCAGAAATAAACATGTTTCTGCAAGTTTGGTCAACCCCATGTAAGTTATGGGGCAGTAACATCACACTTTTCAAAACGTGTTTTTGAGCCCGAAATAAACGCGTTTTTTCAGACAACTGAATCTACTTGTAACAGCAAGGCTCAGAAGTGCCCACACACTCAGCCCTTAACCCCAGTGTGCAGAAAGGGTCAAAACGTGTTTTTCAGCAGAAATAAACATGTTTCTACAAGTTTGGTTAACCCCATGTAAGTTATGGGGCAGTAACAAGACACTTTTCAAAACGTGTTTTTCAGCCCGAAATAAACGCGTTTTTTCAGACAGCAGAATCTCAGTGTAACTGCTAGGCTCAGAAGAGCCCACACACTCAGCTCTTAACCCCAGTGTGCAGAAAGGGTCAAAACGTGTTTTTCAGCAGAAATAAACATGTTTCTGCAAGTTTGGTCAACCCCATGTAAGTTATGGGGCAGTAACATCACACTTTTCAAAACGTGTTTTTCAGCCCGAAATAAACGCGTTTTTTCAGACAACTGAATCTACTTGTAACAGCAAGGCTCAGAAGTGCCCACACACTCAGCCCTTAACCCCAGTGTGCAGAAAGGGTCAAAACGTGTTTTTCAGCAGAAATAAACATGTTTCTGCAAGTTTGGTCAACCCCATGTAAGTTATGGGGCAGTAACAAGACACTTTTCAAAACGTGTTTTTCAGCCCGAAATAAACGCGTTTTTTCAGACAGCAGAATCTCAGTGTAACTGCTAGGCTCAGAAGAGCCCACACACTCAGCTCTTAACCCCAGTGTGCAGAAAGGGTCAAAACGTGTTTTTCAGCAGAAATAAACATGTTTCTGCAAGTTTGGTCAACCCCATGTAAGTTATGGGGCAGTAACATCACACTTTTCAAAACGTGTTTTTCAGCCCGAAATAAACGCGTTTTTTCAGACAACTGAATCCCCATGTAACAGCAAGGCTCAGAAGAGCCCACACACTCAGCCCTTAACCCCAGTGTACAGAAAGTGTCAAAATGTGTTTTTCAGCAGAAATAAACATGTTTCTGCAAGTTTGGTCAACCCCATGTAAGTTATGGGGCAGTAACAAGACACTTTTCAAAACGTGTTTTTCAGCCCGAAATAAACGCGTTTTTTCAGACAACTGAATCTCCTTGTAATAGCAAGGCTCAGAAGAGCCCACACACTCAGCCCTTAACCCCAGTGTGCAGAAAGGGTCAAAACGTGTTTTTCAGCAGAAATAAACATGTTTCTGCAAGTTTGGTCAACCCCATGTAAGTTATGGGGCAGTAACAAGACACTTTTCAAAACGTGTTTTTCAGCCCGAAATAAACGCGTTTTTTCAGACAACTGAATCTCCTTGTAATAGCAAGGCTCAGAAGAGCCCACACACTCAGCCCTTAACCCCAGTGTACAGAAAGTGTCAAAACGTGTTTTTCAGCAGAAATAAACATGTTTCTGCAAGTTTGGTCAACCCCATGTAAGTTATGGGGCAGTAACATCACACTTTTCAAAACGTGTTTTTGAGCCAGAAATAAACGCGTTTTTTCAGACAACTGAATCTACTTGTAACAGCAAGGCTCAGAAGTGCCCACACACTCAGCCCTTAACCCCAGTGTGCAGAAAGGGTCAAAACGTGTTTTTCAGCAGAAATAAACATGTTTCTGCAAGTTTGGTCAACCCCATGTAAGTTATGGGGCAGTAACAAGACACTTTTCAAAACGTGTTTTTCAGCCCGAAATAAACGCGTTTTTTCAGACAACTGAATCTCCTTGTAATAGCAAGGCTCAGAAGAGCCCACACACTCAGCCCTTAACCCCAGTGTGCAGAAAGGGTCAAAACGTGTTTTTCAGCAGAAATAAACATGTTTCTGCAAGTTTGGTCAACCCCATGTAAGTTATGGGGCAGTAACAAGACACTTTTCAAAACGTGTTTTTCAGCCCGAAATAAACGCGTTTTTTCAGACAACTGAATCTCCTTGTAATAGCAAGGCTCAGAAGAGCCCACACACTCAGCCCTTAACCCCAGTGTACAGAAAGTGTCAAAATGTGTTTTTCAGCAGAAATAAACATGTTTCTGCAAGTTTGGTCAACCCCATGTAAGTTATGGGGCAGTAACATCACACTTTTCAAAACGTGTTTTTCAGCCCGAAATAAACGCGTTTTTTCAGACAACTGAATCTACTTGTAACAGCAAGGCTCGAAGAGCCCACACACTCAGCCCTTAACCCCAGTGTACAGAAAGTGTCAAAACGTGTTTTTCAGCAGAAATAAACATGTTTCTGCAAGTTTGGTCAACCCCATGTAAGTTATGGGGCAGTAACATCACACTTTTCAAAACGTGTTTTTGAGCCCGAAATAAACGCGTTTTTTCAGACAACTGAATCTACTTGTAACAGCAAGGCTCAGAAGTGCCCACACACTCAGCCCTTAACCCCAGTGTGCAGAAAGGGTCAAAACGTGTTTTTCAGCAGAAATAAACATGTTTCTACAAGTTTGGTTAACCCCATGTAAGTTATGGGGCAGTAACAAGACACTTTTCAAAACGTGTTTTTCAGCCCGAAATAAACGCGTTTTTTCAGACAGCAGAATCTCAGTGTAACTGCTAGGCTCAGAAGAGCCCACACACTCAGCTCTTAACCCCAGTGTGCAGAAAGGGTCAAAACGTGTTTTTCAGCAGAAATAAACATGTTTCTGCAAGTTTGGTCAACCCCATGTAAGTTATGGGGCAGTAACATCACACTTTTCAAAACGTGTTTTTCAGCCCGAAATAAACGCGTTTTTTTCAGACAACTGAATCCCCATGTAACAGCAAGGCTCAGAAGAGCCCACACACTCAGCCCTTAACCCCAGTGTACAGAAAGTGTCAAAATGTGTTTTTCAGCAGAAATAAACATGTTTCTGCAAGTTTGGTCACCCCCATGTAAGTTATGGGGCAGTAACAAGACACTTTTCAAAACGTGTTTTTCAGCCCGAAATAAACGCGTTTTTTCAGACAACTGAATCTCCTTGTAATAGCAAGGCTCAGAAGAGCCCACACACTCAGCCCTTAACCCCAGTGTACAGAAAGTGTCAAAACGTGTTTTTCAGCAGAAATAAACATATTTCTGCAAGTTTGGTCAACCCCATGTAAGTTATGGGGCAGTAACATCACACTTTTCAAAACGTGTTTTTGAGCCCGAAATAAACGCGTTTTTTCAGACAACTGAATCTACTTGTAACAGCAAGGCTCAGAAGTGCCCACACACTCAGCCCTTAACCCCAGTGTACAGAAAGTGTCAAAACGTGTTTTTCAGCAGAAATAAACATGTTTCTGCAAGTTTGGTCAACCCCATGTAAGTTATGGGGCAGTAACATCACACTTTTCAAAACGTGTTTTTCAGCCCGAAATAAACGCGTTTTTTCAGACAACTGAATCTACTTGTAACAGCAAGGCTCAGAAGTGCCCACACACTCAGTCCTTAACCCCAGTGTGCAGAAAGGGTCAAAACGTGTTTTTCAGCAGAAATAAACATGTTTCTGCAAGTTTGGTCAACCCCATGTAAGTTATGGGGCAGTAACAAGACACTTTTCAAAACGTGTTTTTCAGCCCGAAATAAACGCGTTTTTTCAGACAGCAGAATCTCAGTGTAACTGCTAGGCTCAGAAGAGCCCACACACTCAGCTCTTAACCCCAGTGTGCAGAAAGGGTCAAAACGTGTTTTTCAGCAGAAATAAACATGTTTCTGCAAGTTTGGTCAACCCCATGTAAGTTATGGGGCAGTAACATCACACTTTTCAAAACGTGTTTTTCAGCCCGAAATAAACGCGTTTTTTCAGGCAACTGAATCTACTTGTAACAGCAAGGCTCAGAAGTGCCCACACACTCAGCCCTTAACCCCAGTGTGCAGAAAGGGTCAAAACGTGTTTTTCAGCAGAAATAAACATGTTTCTGCAAGTTTGGTCAACCCCATGTAAGTTATGGGGCAGTAACAAGACACTTTTCAAAACGTGTTTTTCAGCCCGAAATAAACGCGTTTTTTCAGACAGCAGAATCTCAGTGTAACTGCTAGGCTCAGAAGAGCCCACACACTCAGCTCTTAACCCCAGTGTGCAGAAAGGGTCAAAACGTGTTTTTCAGCAGAAATAAACATGTTTCTGCAAGTTTGGTCAACCCCATGTAAGTTATGGGGCAGTAACAAGACACTTTTCAAAACGTGTTTTTCAGCCCGAAATAAACGCGTTTTTTCAGACAACTGAATCTCCTTGTAATAGCAAGGCTCAGAAGAGCCCACACACTCAGCCCTTAAGCCCAGTGTGCAGAAAGGGTCAAAACGTGTTTTTCAGCAGAAATAAACATGTTTCTGCAAGTTTGGTCAACCCCATGTAAGTTATGGGGCAGTAACAAGACACTTTTCAAAACGTGTTTTTCAGCCCGAAATAAACGCGTTTTTTCAGACAACTGAATCTCCTTGTAATAGCAAGGCTCAGAAGAGCCCACACACTCAGCCCTTAACCCCAGTGTACAGAAAGTGTCAAAACGTGTTTTTCAGCAGAAATAAACATGTTTCTGCAAGTTTGGTGAACCCCATGTAAGTTATGGGGCAGTAACATCACACTTTTCAAAACGTGTTTTTGAGCCCGAAATAAACGCGTTTTTTCAGACAACTGAATCTACTTGTAACAGCAAGGCTCAGAAGAGCCCACACACTCAGCCCTTAACCCCAGTGTGCAGAAAGGGTCAAAACGTGTTTTTCAGCAGAAATAAACATGTTTCTGCAAGTTTGGTCAACCCCATGTAAGTTATGGGGCAGTAACAAGACACTTTTCAAAACGTGTTTTTCAGCCCGAAATAAACGCGTTTTTTCAGACAACTGAATCTCCTTGTAATAGCAAGGCTCAGAAGAGCCCACACACTCAGCCCTTAACCCCAGTGTACAGAAAGTGTCAAAACATGTTTTTCAGCAGAAATAAACATGTTTCTGCAAGTTTGGTCACCCCCATGTAAGTTATAGGGCAGTAACAAGACACTTTTCAAAACGTGTTTTTCAGCCCGAAATAAACGCGTTTTTTCAGACAACTGAATCTCCTTGTAATAGCAAGGCTCAGAAGAGCCCACACACTCAGCCCTTAACCCCAGTGTACAGAAAGTGTCAAAACGTGTTTTTCAGCAGAAATAAACATATTTCTGCAAGTTTGGTCAACCCCATGTAAGTTATGGGGCAGTAACATCACACTTTTCAAAACGTGTTTTTGAGCCCGAAATAAACGCGTTTTTTCAGACAACTGAATCTACTTGTAACAGCAAGGCTCAGAAGTGCCCACACACTCAGCCCTTAACCCCAGTGTACAGAAAGTGTCAAAACGTGTTTTTCAGCAGAAATAAACATGTTTCTGCAAGTTTGGTCAACCCCATGTAAGTTATGGGGCAGTAACATCACACTTTTCAAAACGTGTTTTTCAGCCCGAAATAAACGCGTTTTTTCAGGCAACTGAATCTACTTGTAACAGCAAGGCTCAGAAGTGCCCACACACTCAGCCCTTAACCCCAGTGTGCAGAAAGGGTCAAAACGTGTTTTTCAGCAGAAATAAACATGTTTCTGCAAGTTTGGTCAACCCCATGTAAGTTATGGGGCAGTAACAAGACACTTTTCAAAACGTGTTTTTCAGCCCGAAATAAACGCGTTTTTTCAGACAGCAGAATCTCAGTGTAACTGCTAGGCTCAGAAGAGCCCACACACTCAGCTCTTAACCCCAGTGTGCAGAAAGGGTCAAAACGTGTTTTTCAGCAGAAATAAACATGTTTCTGCAAGTTTGGTCAACCCCATGTAAGTTATGGGGCAGTAACATCACACTTTTCAAAACGTGTTTTTCAGCCCGAAATAAACGCGTTTTTTCAGACAACTGAATCCCCATGTAACAGCAAGGCTCAGAAGAGCCCACACACTCAGCCCTTAACCCCAGTGTACAGAAAGTGTCAAAATGTGTTTTTCAGCAGAAATAAACATGTTTCTGCAAGTTTGGTCAACCCCATGTAAGTTATGGGGCAGTAACAAGACACTTTTCAAAACGTGTTTTTCAGCCCGAAATAAACGCGTTTTTTCAGACAACTGAATCTCCTTGTAATAGCAAGGCTCAGAAGAGCCCACACACTCAGCCCTTAAGCCCAGTGTGCAGAAAGGGTCAAAACGTGTTTTTCAGCAGAAATAAACATGTTTCTGCAAGTTTGGTCAACCCCATGTAAGTTATGGGGCAGTAACAAGACACTTTTCAAAACGTGTTTTTCAGCCCGAAATAAACGCGTTTTTTCAGACAACTGAATCTCCTTGTAATAGCAAGGCTCAGAAGAGCCCACACACTCAGCCCTTAACCCCAGTGTACAGAAAGTGTCAAAACGTGTTTTTCAGCAGAAATAAACATGTTTCTGCAAGTTTGGTGAACCCCATGTAAGTTATGGGGCAGTAACATCACACTTTTCAAAACGTGTTTTTGAGCCCGAAATAAACGCGTTTTTTCAGACAACTGAATCTACTTGTAACAGCAAGGCTCAGAAGAGCCCACACACTCAGCCCTTAACCCCAGTGTGCAGAAAGGGTCAAAACGTGTTTTTCAGCAGAAATAAACATGTTTCTGCAAGTTTGGTCAACCCCATGTAAGTTATGGGGCAGTAACAAGACACTTTTCAAAACGTGTTTTTCAGCCCGAAATAAACGCGTTTTTTCAGACAACTGAATCTCCTTGTAATAGCAAGGCTCAGAAGAGCCCACACACTCAGCCCTTAACCCCAGTGTACAGAAAGTGTCAAAACATGTTTTTCAGCAGAAATAAACATGTTTCTGCAAGTTTGGTCACCCCCATGTAAGTTATAGGGCAGTAACAAGACACTTTTCAAAACGTGTTTTTCAGCCCGAAATAAACGCGTTTTTTCAGACAACTGAATCTCCTTGTAATAGCAAGGCTCAGAAGAGCCCACACACTCAGCCCTTAACCCCAGTGTACAGAAAGTGTCAAAACGTGTTTTTCAGCAGAAATAAACATATTTCTGCAAGTTTGGTCAACCCCATGTAAGTTATGGGGCAGTAACATCACACTTTTCAAAACGTGTTTTTGAGCCCGAAATAAACGCGTTTTTTCAGACAACTGAATCTACTTGTAACAGCAAGGCTCAGAAGTGCCCACACACTCAGCCCTTAACCCCAGTGTACAGAAAGTGTCAAAACGTGTTTTTCAGCAGAAATAAACATGTTTCTGCAAGTTTGGTCAACCCCATGTAAGTTATGGGGCAGTAACATCACACTTTTCAAAACGTGTTTTTCAGCCCGAAATAAACGCGTTTTTTTCAGACAACTGAATCCCCATGTAACAGCAAGGCTCAGAAGAGCCCACACACTCAGCCCTTAACCCCAGTGTACAGAAAGTGTCAAAATGTGTTTTTCAGCAGAAATAAACATGTTTCTGCAAGTTTGGTCAACCCCATGTAAGTTATGGGGCAGTAACATCACACTTTTCAAAACGTGTTTTTCAGCCCGAAATAAACGCGTTTTTTCAGACAACTGAATCTACTTGTAACAGCAAGGCTCAGAAGTGCCCACACACTCAGCCCTTAACCCCAGTGTGCAGAAAGGGTCAAAACGTGTTTTTCAGCAGAAATAAACATGTTTCTGCAAGTTTGGTCAACCCCATGTAAGTTATGGGGCAGTAACAAGACACTTTTCAAAACGTGTTTTTCAGCCCGAAATAAACGCGTTTTTTCAGACAGCAGAATCTCAGTGTAACTGCTAGGCTCAGAAGAGCCCACACACTCAGCTCTTAACCCCAGTGTGCAGAAAGGGTCAAAACGTGTTTTTCAGCAGAAATAAACATGTTTCTGCAAGTTTGGTCAACCCCATGTAAGTTATGGGGCAGTAACATCACACTTTTCAAAACGTGTTTTTCAGCCCGAAATAAACGCGTTTTTTCAGACAACTGAATCCCCATGTAACAGCAAGGCTCAGAAGAGCCCACACACTCAGCCCTTAACCCCAGTGTACAGAAAGTGTCAAAACGTGTTTTTTAGCAGAAATAAACATGTTTCTGCAAGTTTGGTCAACCCCATGTAAGTTATGGGGCAGTAACAAGACACTTTTCAAAACGTGTTTTTCAGCCCGAAATAAACGCGTTTTTTCAGACAGCAGAATCTCAGTGTAACTGCTAGGCTCAGAAGAGCCCACACACTCAGCTCTTAACCCCAGTGTGCAGAAAGGGTCAAAACGTGTTTTTCAGCAGAAATAAACATGTTTCTGCAAGTTTGGTCAACCCCATGTAAGTTATGGGGCAGTAACATCACACTTTTCAAAACGTGTTTTTCAGCCCGAAATAAACGCGTTTTTTCAGGCAACTGAATCTACTTGTAACAGCAAGGCTCAGAAGTGCCCACACACTCAGCCCTTAACCCCAGTGTGCAGAAAGGGTCAAAACGTGTTTTTCAGCAGAAATAAACATGTTTCTGCAAGTTTGGTCAACCCCATGTAAGTTATGGGGCAGTAACAAGACACTTTTCAAAACGTGTTTTTCAGCCCGAAATAAACGCGTTTTTTCAGACAGCAGAATCTCAGTGTAACTGCTAGGCTCAGAAGAGCCCACACACTCAGCTCTTAACCCCAGTGTGCAGAAAGGGTCAAAACGTGTTTTTCAGCAGAAATAAACATGTTTCTGCAAGTTTGGTCAACCCCATGTAAGTTATGGGGCAGTAACATCACACTTTTCAAAACGTGTTTTTCAGCCCGAAATAAACGCGTTTTTTCAGACAACTGAATCCCCATGTAACAGCAAGGCTCAGAAGAGCCCACACACTCAGCCCTTAACCCCAGTGTACAGAAAGTGTCAAAACGTGTTTTTCAGCAGAAATAAACATGTTTCTGCAAGTTTGGTCAACCCCATGTAAGTTATGGGGCAGTAACATCACACTTTTCAAAACGTGTTTTTGAGCCCGAAATAAACGCGTTTTTTCAGACAACTGAATCTACTTGTAACAGCAAGGCTCAGAAGTGCCCACACACTCAGCCCTTAACCCCAGTGTGCAGAAAGGGTCAAAACGTGTTTTTCAGCAGAAATAAACATGTTTCTACAAGTTTGGTTAACCCCATGTAAGTTATGGGGCAGTAACAAGACACTTTTCAAAACGTGTTTTTCAGCCCGAAATAAACGCGTTTTTTCAGACAGCAGAATCTCAGTGTAACTGCTAGGCTCAGAAGAGCCCACACACTCAGCTCTTAACCCCAGTGTGCAGAAAGGGTCAAAACGTGTTTTTCAGCAGAAATAAACATGTTTCTGCAAGTTTGGTCAACCCCATGTAAGTTATGGGGCAGTAACATCACACTTTTCAAAACGTGTTTTTGAGCCCGAAATAAACGCGTTTTTTCAGACAACTGAATCTACTTGTAACAGCAAGGCTCAGAAGTGCCCACACACTCAGCCCTTAACCCCAGTGTGCAGAAAGGGTCAAAACGTGTTTTTCAGCAGAAATAAACATGTTTCTGCAAGTTTGGTCAACCCCATGTAAGTTATGGGGCAGTAACAAGACACTTTTCAAAACGTGTTTTTCAGCCCGAAATAAACGCGTTTTTTCAGACAACTGAATCTCCTTGTAATAGCAAGGCTCAGAAGAGCCCACACACTCAGCCCTTAACCCCAGTGTGCAGAAAGGGTCAAAACGTGTTTTTCAGCAGAAATAAACATGTTTCTGCAAGTTTGGTCAACCCCATGTAAGTTATGGGGGGCAGTAACAAGACACTTTTCAAAACGTGTTTTTCAGCCCGAAATAAACGCGTTTTTTCAGACAACTGAATCTCCTTGTAATAGCAAGGCTCAGAAGAGCCCACACACTCAGCCCTTAACCCCAGTGTACAGAAAGTGTCAAAATGTGTTTTTCAGCAGAAATAAACATGTTTCTGCAAGTTTGGTCAACCCCATGTAAGTTATGGGGCAGTAACATCACACTTTTCAAAACGTGTTTTTCAGCCCGAAATAAACGCGTTTTTCAGACAACTGAATCTACTTGTAACAGCAAGGCTCAGAAGAGCCCACACACTCAGCCCTTAACCCCAGTGTACAGAAGTGTCAAAACGTGTTTTTCAGCAGAAATAAACATGTTTCTGCAAGTTTGGTCAACCCCATGTAAGTTATGGGGCAGTAACATCACACTTTTCAAACGTGTTTTTGAGCCCGAAATAAACGCGTTTTTTCAGACAACTGAATCTCCTTGTAACAGCAAGGCTCAGAAGAGCCCACACACTCAGCCCTTAACCCCAGTGTACAGAAAGTGTCAAAATGTGTTTTTCAGCAGAAATAAACATGTTTCTGCAAGTTTGGTCAACCCCATGTAAGTTATGGGGCAGTAACAAGACACTTTTCAAAACGTGTTTTTCAGCCCGAAATAAACGCGTTTTTTCAGACAACTGAATCTCCTTGTAATAGCAAGGCTCAGAAGAGCCCACACACTCAGCCCTTAAGCCCAGTGTGCAGAAAGGGTCAAAACGTGTTTTTCAGCAGAAATAAACATGTTTCTGCAAGTTTGGTCAACCCCATGTAAGTTATGGGGCAGTAACAAGACACTTTCAAAACGTGTTTTTCAGCCCGAAATAAACGCGTTTTTTCAGACAACTGAATCTCCTTGTAATAGCAAGGCTCAGAAGAGCCCACACACTCAGCCCTTAACCCCAGTGTACAGAAAGTGTCAAAACGTGTTTTTCAGCAGAAATAAACATGTTTCTGCAAGTTTGGTGAACCCCATGTAAGTTATGGGACAGTAACATCACACTTTTCAAAACGTGTTTTTGAGCCCGAAATAAACGCGTTTTTTCAGACAACTGAATCTACTTGTAACAGCAAGGCTCAGAAGAGCCCACACACTCAGCCCTTAACCCCAGTGTGCAGAAAGGGTCAAAACGTGTTTTTCAGCAGAAATAAACATGTTTCTGCAAGTTTGGTCAACCCCATGTAAGTTATGGGGCAGTAACAAGACACTTTTCAAAACGTGTTTTTCAGCCCGAAATAAACGCGTTTTTTCAGACAACTGAATCTCCTTGTAATAGCAAGGCTCAGAAGAGCCCACACACTCAGCCCTTAACCCCAGTGTACAGAAAGTGTCAAAACATGTTTTTCAGCAGAAATAAACATGTTTCTGCAAGTTTGGTCACCCCCATGTAAGTTATAGGGCAGTAACAAGACACTTTTCAAAACGTGTTTTTCAGCCCGAAATAAACGCGTTTTTTCAGACAACTGAATCTCCTTGTAATAGCAAGGCTCAGAAGAGCCCACACACTCAGCCCTTAACCCCAGTGTACAGAAAGTGTCAAAACGTGTTTTTCAGCAGAAATAAACATATTTCTGCAAGTTTGGTCAACCCCATGTAAGTTATGGGGCAGTAACATCACACTTTTCAAAACGTGTTTTTGAGCCCGAAATAAACGCGTTTTTTCAGACAACTGAATCTACTTGTAACAGCAAGGCTCAGAAGTGCCCACACACTCAGCCCTTAACCCCAGTGTACAGAAAGTGTCAAAACGTGTTTTTCAGCAGAAATAAACATGTTTCTGCAAGTTTGGTCAACCCCATGTAAGTTATGGGGCAGTAACATCACACTTTTCAAAACGTGTTTTTCAGCCCGAAATAAACGCGTTTTTTCAGGCAACTGAATCTACTTGTAACAGCAAGGCTCAGAAGTGCCCACACACTCAGCCCTTAACCCCAGTGTGCAGAAAGGGTCAAAACGTGTTTTTCAGCAGAAATAAACATGTTTCTGCAAGTTTGGTCAACCCCATGTAAGTTATGGGGCAGTAACAAGACACTTTTCAAAACGTGTTTTTCAGCCCGAAATAAACGCGTTTTTTCAGACAGCAGAATCTCAGTGTAACTGCTAGGCTCAGAAGAGCCCACACACTCAGCTCTTAACCCCAGTGTGCAGAAAGGGTCAAAACGTGTTTTTCAGCAGAAATAAACATGTTTCTGCAAGTTTGGTCAACCCCATGTAAGTTATGGGGCAGTAACATCACACTTTTCAAAACGTGTTTTTCAGCCCGAAATAAACGCGTTTTTTCAGACAACTGAATCCCCATGTAACAGCAAGGCTCAGAAGAGCCCACACACTCAGCCCTTAACCCCAGTGTACAGAAAGTGTCAAAATGTGTTTTTCAGCAGAAATAAACATGTTTCTGCAAGTTTGGTCAACCCCATGTAAGTTATGGGGCAGTAACAAGACACTTTTCAAAACGTGTTTTTCAGCCCGAAATAAACGCGTTTTTTCAGACAACTGAATCTCCTTGTAATAGCAAGGCTCAGAAGAGCCCACACACTCAGCCCTTAAGCCCAGTGTGCAGAAAGGGGTCAAAACGTGTTTTTCAGCAGAAATAAACATGTTTCTGCAAGTTTGGTCAACCCCATGTAAGTTATGGGGCAGTAACAAGACACTTTTCAAAACGTGTTTTTCAGCCCGAAATAAACGCGTTTTTTCAGACAACTGAATCTCCTTGTAATAGCAAGGCTCAGAAGAGCCCACACACTCAGCCCTTAACCCCAGTGTACAGAAAGTGTCAAAACGTGTTTTTCAGCAGAAATAAACATGTTTCTGCAAGTTTGGTGAACCCCATGTAAGTTATGGGGCAGTAACATCACACTTTTCAAAACGTGTTTTTGAGCCCGAAATAAACGCGTTTTTTCAGACAACTGAATCTACTTGTAACAGCAAGGCTCAGAAGAGCCCACACACTCAGCCCTTAACCCCAGTGTGCAGAAAGGTCAAAACGTGTTTTTCAGCAGAAATAAACATGTTTCTGCAAGTTTGGTCAACCCCATGTAAGTTATGGGGCAGTAACAAGACACTTTTCAAAACGTGTTTTTCAGCCCGAAATAAACGCGTTTTTTCAGACAACTGAATCTCCTTGTAATAGCAAGGCTCAGAAGAGCCCACACACTCAGCCCTTAACCCCAGTGTACAGAAAGTGTCAAAACATGTTTTTCAGCAGAAATAAACATGTTTCTGCAAGTTTGGTCACCCCCATGTAAGTTATAGGGCAGTAACAAGACACTTTTCAAAACGTGTTTTTCAGCCCGAAATAAACGCGTTTTTTCAGACAACTGAATCTCCTTGTAATAGCAAGGCTCAGAAGAGCCCACACACTCAGCCCTTAACCCAGTGTACAGAAAGTGTCAAAACGTGTTTTTCAGCAGAAATAAACATATTTCTGCAAGTTTGGTCAACCCCATGTAAGTTATGGGGCAGTAACATCACACTTTTCAAAACGTGTTTTTGAGCCCGAAATAAACGCGTTTTTTCAGACAACTGAATCTACTTGTAACAGCAAGGCTCAGAAGTGCCCACACACTCAGCCCTTAACCCCAGTGTACAGAAAGTGTCAAAACGTGTTTTTCAGCAGAAATAAACATGTTTCTGCAAGTTTGGTCAACCCCATGTAAGTTATGGGGCAGTAACATCACACTTTTCAAAACGTGTTTTTCAGCCCGAAATAAACGCGTTTTTTTCAGACAACTGAATCCCCATGTAACAGCAAGGCTCAGAAGAGCCCACACACTCAGCCCTTAACCCCAGTGTACAGAAAGTGTCAAAATGTGTTTTTCAGCAGAAATAAACATGTTTCTGCAAGTTTGGTCAACCCCATGTAAGTTATGGGGCAGTAACATCACACTTTTCAAAACGTGTTTTTCAGCCCGAAATAAACGCGTTTTTCAGACAACTGGAATCTACTTGTAACAGCAAGGCTCAGAAGTGCCCACACACTCAGCCCTTAACCCCAGTGTGCAGAAAGGGTCAAAACGTGTTTTTCAGCAGAAATAAACATGTTTCTGCAAGTTTGGTCAACCCCATGTAAGTTATGGGGCAGTAACAAGACACTTTTCAAAACGTGTTTTTCAGCCCGAAATAAACGCGTTTTTTCAGACAGCAGAATCTCAGTGTAACTGCTAGGCTCAGAAGAGCCCACACACTCAGCTCTTAACCCCAGTGTGCAGAAAGGGTCAAAACGTGTTTTTCAGCAGAAATAAACATGTTTCTGCAAGTTTGGTCAACCCCATGTAAGTTATGGGGCAGTAACATCACACTTTTCAAAACGTGTTTTTCAGCCCGAAATAAACGCGTTTTTTCAGACAACTGAATCCCCATGTAACAGCAAGGCTCAGAAGAGCCCACACACTCAGCCCTTAACCCCAGTGTACAGAAAGTGTCAAAATGTGTTTTTCAGCAGAAATAAACATGTTTCTGCAAGTTTGGTCAACCCCATGTAAGTTATGGGGCAGTAACAAGACACTTTTCAAAACGTGTTTTTCAGCCCGAAATAAACGCGTTTTTTCAGACAACTGAATCTCCTTGTAATAGCAAGGCTCAGAAGAGCCCACACACAGCCCTTAACCCCAGTGTACAGAAAGTGTCAAAACGTGTTTTTTCAGCAGAAATAAACATGTTTCTGCAAGTTTGGTCAACCCCATGTAAGTTATGGGGCAGGTAACATCACACTTTTCAAAACGTGTTTTTCAGCCCGAAATAAACGCGTTTTTTTCAGACAACTGAATCCCCATGTAACAGCAAGGCTCAGAAGAGCCCACACACTCAGCCCTTAACCCCAGTGTACAGAAAGTGTCAAAATGTGTTTTTCAGCAGAAATAAACATGTTTCTGCAAGTTTGGTCACCCCCATGTAAGTTATGGGGCAGTAACAAGACACTTTTCAAAACGTGTTTTTCAGCCCGAAATAAACGCGTTTTTTCAGACAACTGAATCTCCTTGTAATAGCAAGGCTCAGAAGAGCCCACACACTCAGCCCTTAACCCCAGTGTACAGAAACTGTCAAAACGTGTTTTTCAGCAGAAATAAACATATTTCTGCAAGTTTGGTCAACCCCATGTAAGTTATGGGGCAGTAACATCACACTTTTCAAAACGTGTTTTTGAGCCCGAAATAAACGCGTTTTTTCAGACAACTGAATCTACTTGTAACAGCAAGGCTCAGAAGTGCCCACACACTCAGCCCTTAACCCCAGTGTACAGAAAGTGTCAAAACGTGTTTTTCAGCAGAAATAAACATGTTTCTGCAAGTTTGGTCAACCCCATGTAAGTTATGGGGCAGTAACATCACACTTTTCAAAACGTGTTTTTCAGCCCGAAATAAACGCCTTTTTTCAGACAACTGAATCTACTTGTAACAGCAAGGCTCAGAAGTGCCCACACACTCAGTCCTTAACCCCAGTGTGCAGAAAGGGTCAAAACGTGTTTTTCAGCAGAAATAAACATGTTTCTGCAAGTTTGGTCAACCCCATGTAAGTTATGGGGCAGTAACAAGACACTTTTCAAAACGTGTTTTTCAGCCCGAAATAAACGCGTTTTTTCAGACAGCAGAATCTCAGTGTAACTGCTAGGCTCAGAAGAGGCCCACACACTCAGCTCTTAACCCCAGTGTGCAGAAAGGGTCAAAACGTGTTTTTCAGCAGAAATAAACATGTTTCTGCAAGTTTGGTCAACCCCATGTAAGTTATGGGGCAGTAACATCACACTTTTCAAAACGTGTTTTTGAGCCCGAAATAAACGCGTTTTTTCAGACAACTGAATCTACTTGTAACAGCAAGGCTCAGAAGTGCCCACACACTCAGCCCTTAACCCCAGTGTGCAGAAAGGTCAAAACGTGTTTTTCAGCAGAAATAAACATGTTTCTACAAGTTTGGTTAACCCCATGTAAGTTATGGGGCAGTAACAAGACACTTTTCAAAACGTGTTTTTCAGCCCGAAATAAACGCGTTTTTTCAGACAGCAGAATCTCAGTGTAACTGCTAGGCTCAGAAGAGCCCCACACACTCAGCTCTTAACCCCAGTGTGCAGAAAGGGTCAAAACGTGTTTTTCAGCAGAAATAAACATGTTTCTGCAAGTTTGGTCAACCCCATGTAAGTTATGGGGCAGTAACATCACACTTTTCAAAACGTGTTTTTGAGCCCGAAATAAACGCGTTTTTTCAGACAACTGAATCTACTTGTAACAGCAAGGCTCAGAAGTGCCCACACACTCAGCCCTTAACCCCAGTGTGCAGAAAGGGTCAAAACGTGTTTTTCAGCAGAAATAAACATGTTTCTGCAAGTTTGGTCAACCCCATGTAAGTTATGGGGCAGTAACAAGACACTTTTCAAAACGTGTTTTTCAGCCCGAAATAAACGCGTTTTTTTCAGACAACTGAATCTCCTTGTAATAGCAAGGCTCAGAAGAGCCCACACACTCAGCCCTTAACCCCAGTGTGCAGAAAGGGTCAAAACGTGTTTTCAGCAGAAATAAACATGTTTCTGCAAGTTTGGTCAACCCCATGTAAGTTATGGGGCAGTAACAAGACACTTTTCAAAACGTGTTTTTCAGCCCGAAATAAACGCGTTTTTTCAGACAACTGAATCTCCTTGTAATAGCAAGGCTCAGAAGAGCCCACACACTCAGCCCTTAACCCCAGTGTACAGAAAGTGTCAAAATGTGTTTTTCAGCAGAAATAAACATGTTTCTGCAAGTTTGGTCAACCCCATGTAAGTTATGGGGCAGTAACATCACACTTTTCAAAACGTGTTTTTCAGCCCGAAATAAACGCGTTTTTTCAGACAACTGAATCTACTTGTAACAGCAAGGCTCAGAAGAGCCCACACACTCAGCCCTTAACCCCAGTGTACAGAAAGTGTCAAAACGTGTTTTTCAGCAGAAATAAACATGTTTCTGCAAGTTTGGTCAACCCCATGTAAGTTATGGGGCAGTAACATCACACTTTTCAAAACGTGTTTTTGAGCCCGAAATAAACGCGTTTTTTCAGACAACTGAATCTCCTTGTAACAGCAAGGCTCAGAAGAGCCCACACACTCAGCCCTTAACCCCAGTGTACAGAAAGTGTCAAAAATGTGTTTTTCAGCAGAAATAAACATGTTTCTGCAAGTTTGGTCAACCCCATGTAAGTTATGGGGCAGTAACAAGACACTTTTCAAAACGTGTTTTTCAGCCCGAAATAAACGCGTTTTTTCAGACAACTGAATCTCCTTGTAATAGCAAGGCTCAGAAGAGCCCACACACTCAGCCCTTAAGCCCCAGTGTGCAGAAAGGGTCAAAACGTGTTTTTCAGCAGAAATAAACATGTTTCTGCAAGTTTGGTCAACCCCATGTAAGTTATGGGGCAGTAACAAGACACTTTTCAAAACGTGTTTTTCAGCCCGAAATAAACGCGTTTTTTCAGACAACTGAATCTCCTTGTAATAGCAAGGCTCAGAAGAGCCCACACACTCAGCCCTTAACCCCAGTGTACAGAAAGTGTCAAAACGTGTTTTTCAGCAGAAATAAACATGTTTCTGCAAGTTTGGTGAACCCCATGTAAGTTATGGGACAGTAACATCACACTTTTCAAAACGTGTTTTTGAGCCCGAAATAAACGCGTTTTTTCAGACAACTGAATCTACTTGTAACAGCAAGGCTCAGAAGAGCCCACACACTCAGCCCTTAACCCCAGTGTGCAGAAAGGGTCAAAACGTGTTTTTCAGCAGAAATAAACATGTTTCTGCAAGTTTGGTCAACCCCATGTAAGTTATGGGCAGTAACAAGACACTTTTCAAAACGTGTTTTTCAGCCCGAAATAAACGCGTTTTTTCAGACAACTGAATCTCCTTGTAATAGCAAGGCTCAGAAGAGCCCACACACTCAGCCCTTAACCCCAGTGTACAGAAAGTGTCAAAACATGTTTTTCAGCAGAAATAAACATGTTTCTGCAAGTTTGGTCACCCCCATGTAAGTTATAGGGCAGTAACAAGACACTTTTCAAAACGTGTTTTTCAGCCCGAAATAAACGCGTTTTTTCAGACACTGAATCTCCTTGTAATAGCAAGGCTCAGAAGAGCCCACACACTCAGCCCTTAACCCCAGTGTACAGAAAGTGTCAAAACGTGTTTTTCAGCAGAAATAAACATATTTCTGCAAGTTTGGTCAACCCCATGTAAGTTATGGGGCAGTAACATCACACTTTTCAAAACGTGTTTTTGAGCCCGAAATAAACGCGTTTTTTCAGACAACTGAATCTACTTGTAACAGCAAGGCTCAGAAGTGCCCACACACTCAGCCCTTAACCCCAGTGTACAGAAAGTGTCAAAACGTGTTTTTCAGCAGAAATAAACATGTTTCTGCAAGTTTGGTCAACCCCATGTAAGTTATGGGGCAGGTAACATCACACTTTTCAAAACGTGTTTTTCAGCCCGAAATAAACGCGTTTTTTCAGGCAACTGAATCTACTTGTAACAGCAAGGCTCAGAAGTGCCCACACACTCAGCCCTTAACCCCAGTGTGCAGAAAGGGTCAAAACGTGTTTTTCAGCAGAAATAAACATGTTTCTGCAAGTTTGGTCAACCCCATGTAAGTTATGGGGCAGTAACAAGACACTTTTCAAACGTGTTTTTCAGCCCGAAATAAACGCGTTTTTTCAGACAGCAGAATCTCAGTGTAACTGCTAGGCTCAGAAGAGCCCACACACTCAGCTCTTAACCCAGTGTGCAGAAAGGGTCAAAACGTGTTTTTCAGCAGAAATAAACATGTTTCTGCAAGTTTGGTCAACCCCATGTAAGTTATGGGGCAGTAACATCACACTTTTCAAAACGTGTTTTTCAGCCCGAAATAAACGCGTTTTTTCAGACAACTGAATCCCCATGTAACAGCAAGGCTCAGAAGAGCCCACACACTCAGCCCTTAACCCCAGTGTACAGAAAGTGTCAAAATGTGTTTTTCAGCAGAAATAAACATGTTTCTGCAAGTTTGGTCAACCCCATGTAAGTTATGGGGCAGTAACAAGACACTTTTCAAAACGTGTTTTTCAGCCCGAAATAAACGCGTTTTTTCAGACAACTGAATCTCCTTGTAATAGCAAGGCTCAGAAGAGCCCACACACTCAGCCCTTAAGCCCAGTGTGCAGAAAGGGTCAAACGTGTTTTTCAGCAGAAATAAACATGTTTCTGCAAGTTTGGTCAACCCCATGTAAGTTATGGGGCAGTAACAAGACACTTTTCAAAACGTGTTTTTCAGCCCGAAAATAAACGCGTTTTTTCAGACAACTGAATCTCCTTGTAATAGCAAGGCTCAGAAGAGCCCACACACTCAGCCCTTAACCCCAGTGTACAGAAAGTGTCAAAACGTGTTTTTCAGCAGAAATAAACATGTTTCTGCAAGTTTGGTGAACCCCATGTAAGTTATGGGGCAGTAACATCACACTTTTCAAAACGTGTTTTTGAGCCCGAAATAAACGCGTTTTTTCAGACAACTGAATCTACTTGTAACAGCAAGGCTCGAAGAGCCCACACACTCAGCCCTTAACCCCAGTGTGCAGAAAGGGTCAAAACGTGTTTTTCAGCAGAAATAAACATGTTTCTGCAAGTTTGGTCAACCCCATGTAAGTTATGGGGCAGTAACAAGACACTTTTCAAAACGTGTTTTTCAGCCCGAAATAAACGCGTTTTTTCAGACAACTGAATCTCCTTGTAATAGCAAGGCTCAGAAGAGCCCACACACTCAGCCCTTAACCCCAGTGTACAGAAAGTGTCAAAACATGTTTTTCAGCAGAAATAAACATGTTTCTGCAAGTTTGGTCACCCCCATGTAAGTTATAGGGCAGTAACAAGACACTTTTCAAAACGTGTTTTTCAGCCCGAAATAAACGCGTTTTTTCAGACAACTGAATCTCCTTGTAATAGCAAGGCTCAGAAGAGCCCACACACTCAGCCCTTAACCCCAGTGTACAGAAAGTGTCAAAACGTGTTTTTCAGCAGAAATAAACATATTTCTGCAAGTTTGGTCAACCCCATGTAAGTTATGGGGCAGTAACATCACACTTTTCAAAACGTGTTTTTGAGCCCGAAATAAACGCGTTTTTTCAGACAACTGAATCTACTTGTAACAGCAAGGCTCAGAAGTGCCCACACACTCAGCCCTTAACCCCAGTGTACAGAAAGTGTCAAAACGTGTTTTTCAGCAGAAATAAACATGTTTCTGCAAGTTTGGTCAACCCCATGTAAGTTATGGGGCAGTAACATCACACTTTTCAAAACGTGTTTTTCAGCCCGAAATAAACGCGTTTTTTTCAGACAACTGAATCCCCATGTAACAGCAAGGCTCAGAAGAGCCCACACACTCAGCCCTTAACCCAGTGTACAGAAAGTGTCAAAATGTGTTTTTCAGCAGAAATAAACATGTTTCTGCAAGTTTGGTCAACCCCATGTAAGTTATGGGGCAGTAACATCACACTTTTCAAAACGTGTTTTTCAGCCCGAAATAAACGCGTTTTTTCAGACAACTGAATCTACTTGTAACAGCAAGGCTCAGAAGTGCCCACACACTCAGCCCTTAACCCCAGTGTGCAGAAAGGGTCAAAACGTGTTTTTCAGCAGAAATAAACATGTTTCTGCAAGTTTGGTCAACCCCATGTAAGTTATGGGGCAGTAACAAGACACTTTTCAAAACGTGTTTTTCAGCCCGAAATAAACGCGTTTTTTCAGACAGCAGAATCTCAGTGTAACTGCTAGGCTCAGAAGAGCCCACACACTCAGCTCTTAACCCCAGTGTGCAGAAAGGGTCAAAACGTGTTTTTCAGCAGAAATAAACATGTTTCTGCAAGTTTGGTCAACCCCATGTAAGTTATGGGGCAGTAACATCACACTTTTCAAAACGTGTTTTTCAGCCCGAAATAAACGCGTTTTTTCAGACAACTGAATCCCCATGTAACAGCAAGGCTCAGAAGAGCCCACACACTCAGCCCTTAACCCAGTGTACAGAAAGTGTCAAAATGTGTTTTTCAGCAGAAAATAAACATGTTTCTGCAAGTTTGGTCAACCCCATGTAAGTTATGGGGGCAGTAACAAGACACTTTTCAAAACGTGTTTTTCAGCCCGAAATAAACGCGTTTTTTCAGACAACTGAATCTCCTTGTAATAGCAAGGCTCAGAAGAGCCCACACACTCAGCCTTAACCCCAGTGTACAGAAAGTGTCAAAACGTGTTTTTCAGCAGAAATAAACATGTTTCTGCAAGTTTGGTCAACCCCATGTAAGTTATGGGGCAGTAACATCACACTTTTCAAAACGTGTTTTTCAGCCCGAAATAAACGCGTTTTTTTCAGACAACTGAATCCCCATGTAACAGCAAGGCTCAGAAGAGCCCACACACTCAGCCCTTAACCCCAGTGTACAGAAAGTGTCAAAATGTGTTTTTCAGCAGAAATAAACATGTTTCTGCAAGTTTGGTCACCCCCATGTAAGTTATGGGGCAGTAACAAGACACTTTTCAAAACGTGTTTTTCAGCCCGAAATAAACGCGTTTTTTCAGACAACTGAATCTCCTTGTAATAGCAAGGCTCAGAAGAGCCCACACACTCAGCCCTTAACCCCAGTGTACAGAAACTGTCAAAACGTGTTTTTCAGCAGAAATAAACATATTTCTGCAAGTTTGGTCAACCCCATGTAAGTTATGGGGCAGTAACATCACACTTTTCAAAACGTGTTTTTGAGCCCGAAATAAACGCGTTTTTTCAGACAACTGAATCTACTTGTAACAGCAAGGCTCAGAAGTGCCCACACACTCAGCCCTTAACCCCAGTGTACAGAAAGTGTCAAAACGTGTTTTTCAGCAGAAATAAACATGTTTCTGCAAGTTTGGTCAACCCCATGTAAGTTATGGGGCAGTAACATCACACTTTTCAAAACGTGTTTTTCAGCCCGAAATAAACGCCTTTTTTTCAGACAACTGAATCTACTTGTAACAGCAAGGCTCAGAAGTGCCCACACACTCAGTCCTTAACCCCAGTGTGCAGAAAGGGTCAAAACGTGTTTTTCAGCAGAAATAAACATGTTTCTGCAAGTTTGGTCAACCCCATGTAAGTTATGGGGCAGTAACAAGACACTTTTCAAAACGTGTTTTTCAGCCCGAAATAAACGCGTTTTTTCAGACAGCAGAATCTCAGTGTAACTGCTAGGCTCAGAAGAGCCCACACACTCAGCTCTTAACCCCAGTGTGCAGAAAGGGTCAAAACGTGTTTTTCAGCAGAAATAAACATGTTTCTGCAAGTTTGGTCAACCCCATGTAAGTTATGGGGCAGTAACATCACACTTTTCAAAACGTGTTTTTCAGCCCGAAATAAACGCGTTTTTTCAGGCAACTGAATCTACTTGTAACAGCAAGGCTCAGAAGTGCCCACACACTCAGCCCTTAACCCCAGTGTGCAGAAAGGGTCAAAACGTGTTTTTCAGCAGAAATAAACATGTTTCTGCAAGTTTGGTCAACCCCATGTAAGTTATGGGGCAGTAACAAGACACTTTTCAAAACGTGTTTTTCAGCCCGAAATAAACGCGTTTTTTCAGACAACTGAATCTCCTTGTAATAGCAAGGCTCAGAAGAGCCCACACACTCAGCCCTTAACCCCAGTGTGCAGAAAGGGTCAAAACGTGTTTTTCAGCAGAAATAAACATGTTTCTGCAAGTTTGGTCAACCCCATGTAAGTTATGGGGCAGTAACAAGACACTTTTCAAAACGTGTTTTTCAGCCCGAAATAAACGCGTTTTTTCAGACAACTGAATCTCCTTGTAATAGCAAGGCTCAGAAGAGCCCACACACTCAGCCCTTAACCCCAGTGTGCAGAAAGGGTCAAAACGTGTTTTTCAGCAGAAATAAACATGTTTCTGCAAGTTTGGTCAACCCCATGTAAGTTATGGGGCAGTAACAAGACACTTTTCAAAACGTGTTTTTCAGCCCGAAATAAACGCGTTTTTTCAGACAACTGAATCTCCTTGTAATAGCAAGGCTCAGAAGAGCCCACACACTCAGCCCTTAACCCCAGTGTACAGAAAGTGTCAAAATGTGTTTTTCAGCAGAAATAAACATGTTTCTGCAAGTTTGGTCAACCCCATGTAAGTTATGGGGCAGTAACATCACACTTTTCAAAACGTGTTTTTCAGCCCGAAATAAACGCGTTTTTTCAGACAACTGAATCTACTTGTAACAGCAAGGCTCAGAAGAGCCCACACACTCAGCCCTTAACCCCAGTGTACAGAAAGTGTCAAAACGTGTTTTTCAGCAGAAATAAACATGTTTCTGCAAGTTTGGTCAACCCCATGTAAGTTATGGGGCAGTAACATCACACTTTTCAAAACGTGTTTTTGAGCCCGAAATAAACGCGTTTTTTCAGACAACTGAATCTACTTGTAACAGCAAGGCTCAGAAGTGCCCACACACTCAGCCCTTAACCCCAGTGTGCAGAAAGGGTCAAAACGTGTTTTTCAGCAGAAATAAACATGTTTCTGCAAGTTTGGTCAACCCCATGTAAGTTATGGGGCAGTAACAAGACACTTTTCAAAACGTGTTTTTCAGCCCGAAATAAACGCGTTTTTTCAGACAACTGAATCTCCTTGTAATAGCAAGGCTCAGAAGAGCCCACACACTCAGCCCTTAACCCCAGTGTGCAGAAAGGGTCAAAACGTGTTTTTCAGCAGAAATAAACATGTTTCTGCAAGTTTGGTCAACCCCATGTAAGTTATGGGGCAGTAACAAGACACTTTTCAAAACGTGTTTTTCAGCCCGAAATAAACGCGTTTTTTCAGACAGCAGAATCTCAGTGTAACTGCTAGGCTCAGAAGAGCCCACACACTCAGCTCTTAACCCCAGTGTGCAGAAAGGGTCAAAACGTGTTTTTCAGCAGAAATAAACATGTTTCTGCAAGTTTGGTCAACCCCATGTAAGTTATGGGGCAGTAACATCACACTTTTCAAAACGTGTTTTTCAGCCCGAAATAAACGCGTTTTTTCAGACAACTGAATCTACTTGTAACAGCAAGGCTCAGAAGTGCCCACACACTCAGCCCTTAACCCCAGTGTGCAGAAAGGGTCAAAACGTGTTTTTCAGCAGAAATAAACATGTTTCTGCAAGTTTGGTCAACCCCATGTAAGTTATGGGGCAGTAACAAGACACTTTTCAAAACGTGTTTTTCAGCCCGAAATAAACGCGTTTTTTCAGACAGCAGAATCTCAGTGTAACTGCTAGGCTCAGAAGAGCCCACACACTCAGCTCTTAACCCCAGTGTGCAGAAAGGGTCAAAACGTGTTTTTCAGCAGAAATAAACATGTTTCTGCAAGTTTGGTCAACCCCATGTAAGTTATGGGGCAGTAACATCACACTTTTCAAAACGTGTTTTTCAGCCCGAAATAAACGCGTTTTTTCAGACAACTGAATCCCCATGTAACAGCAAGGCTCAGAAGAGCCCACACACTCAGCCCTTAACCCCAGTGTACAGAAAGTGTCAAAATGTGTTTTTCAGCAGAAATAAACATGTTTCTGCAAGTTTGGTCAACCCCATGTAAGTTATGGGGCAGTAACAAGACACTTTTCAAAACGTGTTTTTCAGCCCGAAATAAACGCGTTTTTTCAGACAACTGAATCTCCTTGTAATAGCAAGGCTCAGAAGAGCCCACACACTCAGCCCTTAACCCCAGTGTGCAGAAAGGGTCAAAACGTGTTTTTCAGCAGAAATAAACATGTTTCTGCAAGTTTGGTCAACCCCATGTAAGTTATGGGGCAGTAACAAGACACTTTTCAAAACGTGTTTTTCAGCCCGAAATAAACGCGTTTTTTCAGACAACTGAATCTCCTTGTAATAGCAAGGCTCAGAAGAGCCCACACACTCAGCCCTTAACCCCAGTGTACAGAAAGTGTCAAAACGTGTTTTTCAGCAGAAATAAACATGTTTCTGCAAGTTTGGTCAACCCCATGTAAGTTATGGGGCAGTAACATCACACTTTTCAAAACGTGTTTTTGAGCCCGAAATAAACGCGTTTTTTCAGACAACTGAATCTACTTGTAACAGCAAGGCTCAGAAGTGCCCACACACTCAGCCCTTAACCCCAGTGTGCAGAAAGGGTCAAAACGTGTTTTTCAGCAGAAATAAACATGTTTCTGCAAGTTTGGTCAACCCCATGTAAGTTATGGGGCAGTAACAAGACACTTTTCAAAACGTGTTTTTCAGCCCGAAATAAACGCGTTTTTTCAGACAACTGAATCTCCTTGTAATAGCAAGGCTCAGAAGAGCCCACACACTCAGCCCTTAACCCCAGTGTGCAGAAAGGGTCAAAACGTGTTTTTCAGCAGAAATAAACATGTTTCTGCAAGTTTGGTCAACCCCATGTAAGTTATGGGGCAGTAACAAGACACTTTTCAAAACGTGTTTTTCAGCCCGAAATAAACGCGTTTTTTCAGACAACTGAATCTCCTTGTAATAGCAAGGCTCAGAAGAGCCCACACACTCAGCCCTTAACCCCAGTGTACAGAAAGTGTCAAAATGTGTTTTTCAGCAGAAATAAACATGTTTCTGCAAGTTTGGTCAACCCCATGTAAGTTATGGGGCAGTAACATCACACTTTTCAAAACGTGTTTTTCAGCCCGAAATAAACGCGTTTTTTCAGACAACTGAATCTACTTGTAACAGCAAGGCTCAGAAGTGCCCACACACTCAGCCCTTAACCCCAGTGTGCAGAAAGGGTCAAAACGTGTTTTTCAGCAGAAATAAACATGTTTCTGCAAGTTTGGTCAACCCCATGTAAGTTATGGGGCAGTAACAAGACACTTTTCAAAACGTGTTTTTCAGCCCGAAATAAACGCGTTTTTTCAGACAACTGAATCTCCTTGTAATAGCAAGGCTCAGAAGAGCCCACACACTCAGCCCTTAACCCCAGTGTACAGAAAGTGTCAAAACATGTTTTTCAGCAGAAATAAACATGTTTCTGCAAGTTTGGTCACCCCCATGTAAGTTATAGGGCAGTAACAAGACACTTTTCAAAACGTGTTTTTCAGCCCGAAATAAACGCGTTTTTTCAGACAACTGAATCTCCTTGTAATAGCAAGGCTCAGAAGAGCCCACACACTCAGCCCTTAACCCCAGTGTACAGAAAGTGTCAAAACGTGTTTTTCAGCAGAAATAAACATATTTCTGCAAGTTTGGTCAACCCCATGTAAGTTATGGGGCAGTAACATCACACTTTTCAAAACGTGTTTTTGAGCCCGAAATAAACGCGTTTTTTCAGACAACTGAATCTACTTGTAACAGCAAGGCTCAGAAGTGCCCACACACTCAGCCCTTAACCCCAGTGTACAGAAAGTGTCAAAACGTGTTTTTCAGCAGAAATAAACATGTTTCTGCAAGTTTGGTCAACCCCATGTAAGTTATGGGGCAGTAACATCACACTTTTCAAAACGTGTTTTTCAGCCCGAAATAAACGCGTTTTTTCAGGCAACTGAATCTACTTGTAACAGCAAGGCTCAGAAGTGCCCACACACTCAGCCCTTAACCCCAGTGTGCAGAAAGGGTCAAAACGTGTTTTTCAGCAGAAATAAACATGTTTCTGCAAGTTTGGTCAACCCCATGTAAGTTATGGGGCAGTAACAAGACACTTTTCAAAACGTGTTTTTCAGCCCGAAATAAACGCGTTTTTTCAGACAGCAGAATCTCAGTGTAACTGCTAGGCTCAGAAGAGCCCACACACTCAGCTCTTAACCCCAGTGTGCAGAAAGGGTCAAAACGTGTTTTTCAGCAGAAATAAACATGTTTCTGCAAGTTTGGTCAACCCCATGTAAGTTATGGGGCAGTAACATCACACTTTTCAAAACGTGTTTTTCAGCCCGAAATAAACGCGTTTTTTCAGACAACTGAATCCCCATGTAACAGCAAGGCTCAGAAGAGCCCACACACTCAGCCCTTAACCCCAGTGTACAGAAAGTGTCAAAATGTGTTTTTCAGCAGAAATAAACATGTTTCTGCAAGTTTGGTCAACCCCATGTAAGTTATGGGGCAGTAACAAGACACTTTTCAAAACGTGTTTTTCAGCCCGAAATAAACGCGTTTTTTCAGACAACTGAATCTCCTTGTAATAGCAAGGCTCAGAAGAGCCCACACACTCAGCCCTTAAGCCCAGTGTGCAGAAAGGGTCAAAACGTGTTTTTCAGCAGAAATAAACATGTTTCTGCAAGTTTGGTCAACCCCATGTAAGTTATGGGGCAGTAACAAGACACTTTTCAAAACGTGTTTTTCAGCCCGAAATAAACGCGTTTTTTCAGACAACTGAATCTCCTTGTAATAGCAAGGCTCAGAAGAGCCCACACACTCAGCCCTTAACCCCAGTGTACAGAAAGTGTCAAAACGTGTTTTTCAGCAGAAATAAACATGTTTCTGCAAGTTTGGTGAACCCCATGTAAGTTATGGGGCAGTAACATCACACTTTTCAAAACGTGTTTTTGAGCCCGAAATAAACGCGTTTTTTCAGACAACTGAATCTACTTGTAACAGCAAGGCTCAGAAGAGCCCACACACTCAGCCCTTAACCCCAGTGTGCAGAAAGGGTCAAAACGTGTTTTTCAGCAGAAATAAACATGTTTCTGCAAGTTTGGTCAACCCCATGTAAGTTATGGGGCAGTAACAAGACACTTTTCAAAACGTGTTTTTCAGCCCGAAATAAACGCGTTTTTTCAGACAACTGAATCTCCTTGTAATAGCAAGGCTCAGAAGAGCCCACACACTCAGCCCTTAACCCCAGTGTACAGAAAGTGTCAAAACATGTTTTTCAGCAGAAATAAACATGTTTCTGCAAGTTTGGTCACCCCCATGTAAGTTATAGGGCAGTAACAAGACACTTTTCAAAACGTGTTTTTCAGCCCGAAATAAACGCGTTTTTTCAGACAACTGAATCTCCTTGTAATAGCAAGGCTCAGAAGAGCCCACACACTCAGCCCTTAACCCCAGTGTACAGAAAGTGTCAAAACGTGTTTTTCAGCAGAAATAAACATATTTCTGCAAGTTTGGTCAACCCCATGTAAGTTATGGGGCAGTAACATCACACTTTTCAAAACGTGTTTTTGAGCCCGAAATAAACGCGTTTTTTCAGACAACTGAATCTACTTGTAACAGCAAGGCTCAGAAGTGCCCACACACTCAGCCCTTAACCCCAGTGTACAGAAAGTGTCAAAACGTGTTTTTCAGCAGAAATAAACATGTTTCTGCAAGTTTGGTCAACCCCATGTAAGTTATGGGGCAGTAACATCACACTTTTCAAAACGTGTTTTTCAGCCCGAAATAAACGCGTTTTTTTCAGACAACTGAATCCCCATGTAACAGCAAGGCTCAGAAGAGCCCACACACTCAGCCCTTAACCCCAGTGTACAGAAAGTGTCAAAATGTGTTTTTCAGCAGAAATAAACATGTTTCTGCAAGTTTGGTCAACCCCATGTAAGTTATGGGGCAGTAACATCACACTTTTCAAAACGTGTTTTTCAGCCCGAAATAAACGCGTTTTTTCAGACAACTGAATCTACTTGTAACAGCAAGGCTCAGAAGTGCCCACACACTCAGCCCTTAACCCCAGTGTGCAGAAAGGGTCAAAACGTGTTTTTCAGCAGAAATAAACATGTTTCTGCAAGTTTGGTCAACCCCATGTAAGTTATGGGGCAGTAACAAGACACTTTTCAAAACGTGTTTTTCAGCCCGAAATAAACGCGTTTTTTCAGACAGCAGAATCTCAGTGTAACTGCTAGGCTCAGAAGAGCCCACACACTCAGCTCTTAACCCCAGTGTGCAGAAAGGGTCAAAACGTGTTTTTCAGCAGAAATAAACATGTTTCTGCAAGTTTGGTCAACCCCATGTAAGTTATGGGGCAGTAACATCACACTTTTCAAAACGTGTTTTTCAGCCCGAAATAAACGCGTTTTTTCAGACAACTGAATCCCCATGTAACAGCAAGGCTCAGAAGAGCCCACACACTCAGCCCTTAACCCCAGTGTACAGAAAGTGTCAAAATGTGTTTTTCAGCAGAAATAAACATGTTTCTGCAAGTTTGGTCAACCCCATGTAAGTTATGGGGCAGTAACAAGACACTTTTCAAAACGTGTTTTTCAGCCCGAAATAAACGCGTTTTTTCAGACAACTGAATCTCCTTGTAATAGCAAGGCTCAGAAGAGCCCACACACTCAGCCCTTAACCCCAGTGTACAGAAAGTGTCAAAACGTGTTTTTCAGCAGAAATAAACATGTTTCTGCAAGTTTGGTCAACCCCATGTAAGTTATGGGGCAGTAACATCACACTTTTCAAAACGTGTTTTTCAGCCCGAAATAAACGCGTTTTTTTCAGACAACTGAATCCCCATGTAACAGCAAGGCTCAGAAGAGCCCACACACTCAGCCCTTAACCCCAGTGTACAGAAAGTGTCAAAATGTGTTTTTCAGCAGAAATAAACATGTTTCTGCAAGTTTGGTCACCCCCATGTAAGTTATGGGGCAGTAACAAGACACTTTTCAAAACGTGTTTTTCAGCCCGAAATAAACGCGTTTTTTCAGACAACTGAATCTCCTTGTAATAGCAAGGCTCAGAAGAGCCCACACACTCAGCCCTTAACCCCAGTGTACAGAAACTGTCAAAACGTGTTTTTCAGCAGAAATAAACATATTTCTGCAAGTTTGGTCAACCCCATGTAAGTTATGGGGCAGTAACATCACACTTTTCAAAACGTGTTTTTGAGCCCGAAATAAACGCGTTTTTTCAGACAACTGAATCTACTTGTAACAGCAAGGCTCAGAAGTGCCCACACACTCAGCCCTTAACCCCAGTGTACAGAAAGTGTCAAAACGTGTTTTTCAGCAGAAATAAACATGTTTCTGCAAGTTTGGTCAACCCCATGTAAGTTATGGGGCAGTAACATCACACTTTTCAAAACGTGTTTTTCAGCCCGAAATAAACGCCTTTTTTTCAGACAACTGAATCTACTTGTAACAGCAAGGCTCAGAAGTGCCCACACACTCAGTCCTTAACCCCAGTGTGCAGAAAGGGTCAAAACGTGTTTTTCAGCAGAAATAAACATGTTTCTGCAAGTTTGGTCAACCCCATGTAAGTTATGGGGCAGTAACAAGACACTTTTCAAAACGTGTTTTTCAGCCCGAAATAAACGCGTTTTTTCAGACAGCAGAATCTCAGTGTAACTGCTAGGCTCAGAAGAGCCCACACACTCAGCTCTTAACCCCAGTGTGCAGAAAGGGTCAAAACGTGTTTTTCAGCAGAAATAAACATGTTTCTGCAAGTTTGGTCAACCCCATGTAAGTTATGGGGCAGTAACATCACACTTTTCAAAACGTGTTTTTGAGCCCGAAATAAACGCGTTTTTTCAGACAACTGAATCTACTTGTAACAGCAAGGCTCAGAAGTGCCCACACACTCAGCCCTTAACCCCAGTGTGCAGAAAGGGTCAAAACGTGTTTTTCAGCAGAAATAAACATGTTTCTACAAGTTTGGTTAACCCCATGTAAGTTATGGGGCAGTAACAAGACACTTTTCAAAACGTGTTTTTCAGCCCGAAATAAACGCGTTTTTTCAGACAGCAGAATCTCAGTGTAACTGCTAGGCTCAGAAGAGCCCACACACTCAGCTCTTAACCCCAGTGTGCAGAAAGGGTCAAAACGTGTTTTTCAGCAGAAATAAACATGTTTCTGCAAGTTTGGTCAACCCCATGTAAGTTATGGGGCAGTAACATCACACTTTTCAAAACGTGTTTTTGAGCCCGAAATAAACGCGTTTTTTCAGACAACTGAATCTACTTGTAACAGCAAGGCTCAGAAGTGCCCACACACTCAGCCCTTAACCCCAGTGTGCAGAAAGGGTCAAAACGTGTTTTTCAGCAGAAATAAACATGTTTCTGCAAGTTTGGTCAACCCCATGTAAGTTATGGGGCAGTAACAAGACACTTTTCAAAACGTGTTTTTCAGCCCGAAATAAACGCGTTTTTTCAGACAACTGAATCTCCTTGTAATAGCAAGGCTCAGAAGAGCCCACACACTCAGCCCTTAACCCCAGTGTGCAGAAAGGGTCAAAACGTGTTTTTCAGCAGAAATAAACATGTTTCTGCAAGTTTGGTCAACCCCATGTAAGTTATGGGGCAGTAACAAGACACTTTTCAAAACGTGTTTTTCAGCCCGAAATAAACGCGTTTTTTCAGACAACTGAATCTCCTTGTAATAGCAAGGCTCAGAAGAGCCCACACACTCAGCCCTTAACCCCAGTGTACAGAAAGTGTCAAAATGTGTTTTTCAGCAGAAATAAACATGTTTCTGCAAGTTTGGTCAACCCCATGTAAGTTATGGGGCAGTAACATCACACTTTTCAAAACGTGTTTTTCAGCCCGAAATAAACGCGTTTTTTCAGACAACTGAATCTACTTGTAACAGCAAGGCTCAGAAGAGCCCACACACTCAGCCCTTAACCCCAGTGTACAGAAAGTGTCAAAACGTGTTTTTCAGCAGAAATAAACATGTTTCTGCAAGTTTGGTCAACCCCATGTAAGTTATGGGGCAGTAACATCACACTTTTCAAAACGTGTTTTTGAGCCCGAAATAAACGCGTTTTTTCAGACAACTGAATCTCCTTGTAACAGCAAGGCTCAGAAGAGCCCACACACTCAGCCCTTAACCCCAGTGTACAGAAAGTGTCAAAATGTGTTTTTCAGCAGAAATAAACATGTTTCTGCAAGTTTGGTCAACCCCATGTAAGTTATGGGGCAGTAACAAGACACTTTTCAAAACGTGTTTTTCAGCCCGAAATAAACGCGTTTTTTCAGACAACTGAATCTCCTTGTAATAGCAAGGCTCAGAAGAGCCCACACACTCAGCCCTTAAGCCCAGTGTGCAGAAAGGGTCAAAACGTGTTTTTCAGCAGAAATAAACATGTTTCTGCAAGTTTGGTCAACCCCATGTAAGTTATGGGGCAGTAACAAGACACTTTTCAAAACGTGTTTTTCAGCCCGAAATAAACGCGTTTTTTCAGACAACTGAATCTCCTTGTAATAGCAAGGCTCAGAAGAGCCCACACACTCAGCCCTTAACCCCAGTGTACAGAAAGTGTCAAAACGTGTTTTTCAGCAGAAATAAACATGTTTCTGCAAGTTTGGTGAACCCCATGTAAGTTATGGGACAGTAACATCACACTTTTCAAAACGTGTTTTTGAGCCCGAAATAAACGCGTTTTTTCAGACAACTGAATCTACTTGTAACAGCAAGGCTCAGAAGAGCCCACACACTCAGCCCTTAACCCCAGTGTGCAGAAAGGGTCAAAACGTGTTTTTCAGCAGAAATAAACATGTTTCTGCAAGTTTGGTCAACCCCATGTAAGTTATGGGGCAGTAACAAGACACTTTTCAAAACGTGTTTTTCAGCCCGAAATAAACGCGTTTTTTCAGACAACTGAATCTCCTTGTAATAGCAAGGCTCAGAAGAGCCCACACACTCAGCCCTTAACCCCAGTGTACAGAAAGTGTCAAAACATGTTTTTCAGCAGAAATAAACATGTTTCTGCAAGTTTGGTCACCCCCATGTAAGTTATAGGGCAGTAACAAGACACTTTTCAAAACGTGTTTTTCAGCCCGAAATAAACGCGTTTTTTCAGACAACTGAATCTCCTTGTAATAGCAAGGCTCAGAAGAGCCCACACACTCAGCCTTAACCCCAGTGTACAGAAAGTGTCAAAACGTGTTTTTCAGCAGAAATAAACATATTTCTGCAAGTTTGGTCAACCCCATGTAAGTTATGGGGCAGTAACATCACACTTTTCAAAACGTGTTTTTGAGCCCGAAATAAACGCGTTTTTTCAGACAACTGAATCTACTTGTAACAGCAAGGCTCAGAAGTGCCCACACACTCAGCCCTTAACCCCAGTGTACAGAAAGTGTCAAAACGTGTTTTTCAGCAGAAATAAACATGTTTCTGCAAGTTTGGTCAACCCCATGTAAGTTATGGGGCAGTAACATCACACTTTTCAAAACGTGTTTTTCAGCCCGAAATAAACGCGTTTTTTCAGGCAACTGAATCTACTTGTAACAGCAAGGCTCAGAAGTGCCCACACACTCAGCCCTTAACCCCAGTGTGCAGAAAGGGTCAAAACGTGTTTTTCAGCAGAAATAAACATGTTTCTGCAAGTTTGGTCAACCCCATGTAAGTTATGGGGCAGTAACAAGACACTTTTCAAAACGTGTTTTTCAGCCCGAAATAAACGCGTTTTTTCAGACAGCAGAATCTCAGTGTAACTGCTAGGCTCAGAAGAGCCCACACACTCAGCTCTTAACCCCAGTGTGCAGAAAGGGTCAAAACGTGTTTTTCAGCAGAAATAAACATGTTTCTGCAAGTTTGGTCAACCCCATGTAAGTTATGGGGCAGTAACATCACACTTTTCAAAACGTGTTTTTCAGCCCGAAATAAACGCGTTTTTTCAGACAACTGAATCCCCATGTAACAGCAAGGCTCAGAAGAGCCCACACACTCAGCCCTTAACCCCAGTGTACAGAAAGTGTCAAAATGTGTTTTTCAGCAGAAATAAACATGTTTCTGCAAGTTTGGTCAACCCCATGTAAGTTATGGGGCAGTAACAAGACACTTTTCAAAACGTGTTTTTCAGCCCGAAATAAACGCGTTTTTTCAGACAACTGAATCTCCTTGTAATAGCAAGGCTCAGAAGAGCCCACACACTCAGCCCTTAAGCCCAGTGTGCAGAAAGGGTCAAAACGTGTTTTTCAGCAGAAATAAACATGTTTCTGCAAGTTTGGTCAACCCCATGTAAGTTATGGGGCAGTAACAAGACACTTTTCAAAACGTGTTTTTCAGCCCGAAATAAACGCGTTTTTTCAGACAACTGAATCTCCTTGTAATAGCAAGGCTCAGAAGAGCCCACACACTCAGCCCTTAACCCCAGTGTACAGAAAGTGTCAAAACGTGTTTTTCAGCAGAAATAAACATGTTTCTGCAAGTTTGGTGAACCCCATGTAAGTTATGGGGCAGTAACATCACACTTTTCAAAACGTGTTTTTGAGCCCGAAATAAACGCGTTTTTTCAGACAACTGAATCTACTTGTAACAGCAAGGCTCAGAAGAGCCCACACACTCAGCCCTTAACCCCAGTGTGCAGAAAGGGTCAAAACGTGTTTTTCAGCAGAAATAAACATGTTTCTGCAAGTTTGGTCAACCCCATGTAAGTTATGGGGCAGTAACAAGACACTTTTCAAAACGTGTTTTTCAGCCCGAAATAAACGCGTTTTTTCAGACAACTGAATCTCCTTGTAATAGCAAGGCTCAGAAGAGCCCACACACTCAGCCCTTAACCCCAGTGTACAGAAAGTGTCAAAACATGTTTTTCAGCAGAAATAAACATGTTTCTGCAAGTTTGGTCACCCCCATGTAAGTTATAGGGCAGTAACAAGACACTTTTCAAAACGTGTTTTTCAGCCCGAAATAAACGCGTTTTTTCAGACAACTGAATCTCCTTGTAATAGCAAGGCTCAGAAGAGCCCACACACTCAGCCCTTAACCCCAGTGTACAGAAAGTGTCAAAACGTGTTTTTCAGCAGAAATAAACATATTTCTGCAAGTTTGGTCAACCCCATGTAAGTTATGGGGCAGTAACATCACACTTTTCAAAACGTGTTTTTGAGCCCGAAATAAACGCGTTTTTTCAGACAACTGAATCTACTTGTAACAGCAAGGCTCAGAAGTGCCCACACACTCAGCCCTTAACCCCAGTGTACAGAAAGTGTCAAAACGTGTTTTTCAGCAGAAATAAACATGTTTCTGCAAGTTTGGTCAACCCCATGTAAGTTATGGGGCAGTAACATCACACTTTTCAAAACGTGTTTTTCAGCCCGAAATAAACGCGTTTTTTTCAGACAACTGAATCCCCATGTAACAGCAAGGCTCAGAAGAGCCCACACACTCAGCCCTTAACCCCAGTGTACAGAAAGTGTCAAAATGTGTTTTTCAGCAGAAATAAACATGTTTCTGCAAGTTTGGTCAACCCCATGTAAGTTATGGGGCAGTAACATCACACTTTTCAAAACGTGTTTTTCAGCCCGAAATAAACGCGTTTTTTCAGACAACTGAATCTACTTGTAACAGCAAGGCTCAGAAGTGCCCACACACTCAGCCCTTAACCCCAGTGTGCAGAAAGGGTCAAAACGTGTTTTTCAGCAGAAATAAACATGTTTCTGCAAGTTTGGTCAACCCCATGTAAGTTATGGGGCAGTAACAAGACACTTTTCAAAACGTGTTTTTCAGCCCGAAATAAACGCGTTTTTTCAGACAGCAGAATCTCAGTGTAACTGCTAGGCTCAGAAGAGCCCACACACTCAGCTCTTAACCCCAGTGTGCAGAAAGGGTCAAAACGTGTTTTTCAGCAGAAATAAACATGTTTCTGCAAGTTTGGTCAACCCCATGTAAGTTATGGGGCAGTAACATCACACTTTTCAAAACGTGTTTTTCAGCCCGAAATAAACGCGTTTTTTCAGACAACTGAATCCCCATGTAACAGCAAGGCTCAGAAGAGCCCACACACTCAGCCCTTAACCCCAGTGTACAGAAAGTGTCAAAATGTGTTTTTCAGCAGAAATAAACATGTTTCTGCAAGTTTGGTCAACCCCATGTAAGTTATGGGGCAGTAACAAGACACTTTTCAAAACGTGTTTTTCAGCCCGAAATAAACGCGTTTTTTCAGACAACTGAATCTCCTTGTAATAGCAAGGCTCAGAAGAGCCCACACACTCAGCCCTTAACCCCAGTGTACAGAAAGTGTCAAAACGTGTTTTTCAGCAGAAATAAACATGTTTCTGCAAGTTTGGTCAACCCCATGTAAGTTATGGGGCAGTAACATCACACTTTTCAAAACGTGTTTTTCAGCCCGAAATAAACGCGTTTTTTTCAGACAACTGAATCCCCATGTAACAGCAAGGCTCAGAAGAGCCCACACACTCAGCCCTTAACCCCAGTGTACAGAAAGTGTCAAAATGTGTTTTTCAGCAGAAATAAACATGTTTCTGCAAGTTTGGTCACCCCCATGTAAGTTATGGGGCAGTAACAAGACACTTTTCAAAACGTGTTTTTCAGCCCGAAATAAACGCGTTTTTTCAGACAACTGAATCTCCTTGTAATAGCAAGGCTCAGAAGAGCCCACACACTCAGCCCTTAACCCCAGTGTACAGAAACTGTCAAAACGTGTTTTTCAGCAGAAATAAACATATTTCTGCAAGTTTGGTCAACCCCATGTAAGTTATGGGGCAGTAACATCACACTTTTCAAAACGTGTTTTTGAGCCCGAAATAAACGCGTTTTTTCAGACAACTGAATCTACTTGTAACAGCAAGGCTCAGAAGTGCCCACACACTCAGCCCTTAACCCCAGTGTACAGAAAGTGTCAAAACGTGTTTTTCAGCAGAAATAAACATGTTTCTGCAAGTTTGGTCAACCCCATGTAAGTTATGGGGCAGTAACATCACACTTTTCAAAACGTGTTTTTCAGCCCGAAATAAACGCCTTTTTTTCAGACAACTGAATCTACTTGTAACAGCAAGGCTCAGAAGTGCCCACACACTCAGTCCTTAACCCCAGTGTGCAGAAAGGGTCAAAACGTGTTTTTCAGCAGAAATAAACATGTTTCTGCAAGTTTGGTCAACCCCATGTAAGTTATGGGGCAGTAACAAGACACTTTTCAAAACGTGTTTTTCAGCCCGAAATAAACGCGTTTTTTCAGACAGCAGAATCTCAGTGTAACTGCTAGGCTCAGAAGAGCCCACACACTCAGCTCTTAACCCCAGTGTGCAGAAAGGGTCAAAACGTGTTTTTCAGCAGAAATAAACATGTTTCTGCAAGTTTGGTCAACCCCATGTAAGTTATGGGGCAGTAACATCACACTTTTCAAAACGTGTTTTTCAGCCCGAAATAAACGCGTTTTTTCAGGCAACTGAATCTACTTGTAACAGCAAGGCTCAGAAGTGCCCACACACTCAGCCCTTAACCCCAGTGTGCAGAAAGGGTCAAAACGTGTTTTTCAGCAGAAATAAACATGTTTCTGCAAGTTTGGTCAACCCCATGTAAGTTATGGGGCAGTAACAAGACACTTTTCAAAACGTGTTTTTCAGCCCGAAATAAACGCGTTTTTTCAGACAACTGAATCTCCTTGTAATAGCAAGGCTCAGAAGAGCCCACACACTCAGCCCTTAACCCCAGTGTGCAGAAAGGGTCAAAACGTGTTTTTCAGCAGAAATAAACATGTTTCTGCAAGTTTGGTCAACCCCATGTAAGTTATGGGGCAGTAACAAGACACTTTTCAAAACGTGTTTTTCAGCCCGAAATAAACGCGTTTTTTCAGACAACTGAATCTCCTTGTAATAGCAAGGCTCAGAAGAGCCCACACACTCAGCCCTTAACCCCAGTGTGCAGAAAGGGTCAAAACGTGTTTTTCAGCAGAAATAAACATGTTTCTGCAAGTTTGGTCAACCCCATGTAAGTTATGGGGCAGTAACAAGACACTTTTCAAAACGTGTTTTTCAGCCCGAAATAAACGCGTTTTTTCAGACAACTGAATCTCCTTGTAATAGCAAGGCTCAGAAGAGCCCACACACTCAGCCCTTAACCCCAGTGTACAGAAAGTGTCAAAATGTGTTTTTCAGCAGAAATAAACATGTTTCTGCAAGTTTGGTCAACCCCATGTAAGTTATGGGGCAGTAACATCACACTTTTCAAAACGTGTTTTTCAGCCCGAAATAAACGCGTTTTTTCAGACAACTGAATCTACTTGTAACAGCAAGGCTCAGAAGAGCCCACACACTCAGCCCTTAACCCCAGTGTACAGAAAGTGTCAAAACGTGTTTTTCAGCAGAAATAAACATGTTTCTGCAAGTTTGGTCAACCCCATGTAAGTTATGGGGCAGTAACATCACACTTTTCAAAACGTGTTTTTGAGCCCGAAATAAACGCGTTTTTTCAGACAACTGAATCTACTTGTAACAGCAAGGCTCAGAAGTGCCCACACACTCAGCCCTTAACCCCAGTGTGCAGAAAGGGTCAAAACGTGTTTTTCAGCAGAAATAAACATGTTTCTGCAAGTTTGGTCAACCCCATGTAAGTTATGGGGCAGTAACAAGACACTTTTCAAAACGTGTTTTTCAGCCCGAAATAAACGCGTTTTTTCAGACAACTGAATCTCCTTGTAATAGCAAGGCTCAGAAGAGCCCACACACTCAGCCCTTAACCCCAGTGTGCAGAAAGGGTCAAAACGTGTTTTTCAGCAGAAATAAACATGTTTCTGCAAGTTTGGTCAACCCCATGTAAGTTATGGGGCAGTAACAAGACACTTTTCAAAACGTGTTTTTCAGCCCGAAATAAACGCGTTTTTTCAGACAGCAGAATCTCAGTGTAACTGCTAGGCTCAGAAGAGCCCACACACTCAGCTCTTAACCCCAGTGTGCAGAAAGGGTCAAAACGTGTTTTTCAGCAGAAATAAACATGTTTCTGCAAGTTTGGTCAACCCCATGTAAGTTATGGGGCAGTAACATCACACTTTTCAAAACGTGTTTTTCAGCCCGAAATAAACGCGTTTTTTCAGACAACTGAATCTACTTGTAACAGCAAGGCTCAGAAGTGCCCACACACTCAGCCCTTAACCCCAGTGTGCAGAAAGGGTCAAAACGTGTTTTTCAGCAGAAATAAACATGTTTCTGCAAGTTTGGTCAACCCCATGTAAGTTATGGGGCAGTAACAAGACACTTTTCAAAACGTGTTTTTCAGCCCGAAATAAACGCGTTTTTTCAGACAGCAGAATCTCAGTGTAACTGCTAGGCTCAGAAGAGCCCACACACTCAGCTCTTAACCCCAGTGTGCAGAAAGGGTCAAAACGTGTTTTTCAGCAGAAATAAACATGTTTCTGCAAGTTTGGTCAACCCCATGTAAGTTATGGGGCAGTAACATCACACTTTTCAAAACGTGTTTTTCAGCCCGAAATAAACGCGTTTTTTCAGACAACTGAATCCCCATGTAACAGCAAGGCTCAGAAGAGCCCACACACTCAGCCCTTAACCCCAGTGTACAGAAAGTGTCAAAATGTGTTTTTCAGCAGAAATAAACATGTTTCTGCAAGTTTGGTCAACCCCATGTAAGTTATGGGGCAGTAACAAGACACTTTTCAAAACGTGTTTTTCAGCCCGAAATAAACGCGTTTTTTCAGACAACTGAATCTCCTTGTAATAGCAAGGCTCAGAAGAGCCCACACACTCAGCCCTTAACCCCAGTGTGCAGAAAGGGTCAAAACGTGTTTTTCAGCAGAAATAAACATGTTTCTGCAAGTTTGGTCAACCCCATGTAAGTTATGGGGCAGTAACAAGACACTTTTCAAAACGTGTTTTTCAGCCCGAAATAAACGCGTTTTTTCAGACAACTGAATCTCCTTGTAATAGCAAGGCTCAGAAGAGCCCACACACTCAGCCCTTAACCCCAGTGTACAGAAAGTGTCAAAACGTGTTTTTCAGCAGAAATAAACATGTTTCTGCAAGTTTGGTCAACCCCATGTAAGTTATGGGGCAGTAACATCACACTTTTCAAAACGTGTTTTTGAGCCCGAAATAAACGCGTTTTTTCAGACAACTGAATCTACTTGTAACAGCAAGGCTCAGAAGTGCCCACACACTCAGCCCTTAACCCCAGTGTGCAGAAAGGGTCAAAACGTGTTTTTCAGCAGAAATAAACATGTTTCTGCAAGTTTGGTCAACCCCATGTAAGTTATGGGGCAGTAACAAGACACTTTTCAAAACGTGTTTTTCAGCCCGAAATAAACGCGTTTTTTCAGACAACTGAATCTCCTTGTAATAGCAAGGCTCAGAAGAGCCCACACACTCAGCCCTTAACCCCAGTGTGCAGAAAGGGTCAAAACGTGTTTTTCAGCAGAAATAAACATGTTTCTGCAAGTTTGGTCAACCCCATGTAAGTTATGGGGCAGTAACAAGACACTTTTCAAAACGTGTTTTTCAGCCCGAAATAAACGCGTTTTTTCAGACAACTGAATCTCCTTGTAATAGCAAGGCTCAGAAGAGCCCACACACTCAGCCCTTAACCCCAGTGTACAGAAAGTGTCAAAATGTGTTTTTCAGCAGAAATAAACATGTTTCTGCAAGTTTGGTCAACCCCATGTAAGTTATGGGGCAGTAACATCACACTTTTCAAAACGTGTTTTTCAGCCCGAAATAAACGCGTTTTTTCAGACAACTGAATCTACTTGTAACAGCAAGGCTCAGAAGTGCCCACACACTCAGCCCTTAACCCCAGTGTGCAGAAAGGGTCAAAACGTGTTTTTCAGCAGAAATAAACATGTTTCTACAAGTTTGGTCAACCCCATGTAAGTTATGGGGCAGTAACAAGACACTTTTCAAAACGTGTTTTTCAGCCCGAAATAAACGCGTTTTTTCAGACAACTGAATCTCCTTGTAATAGCAAGGCTCAGAAGAGCCCACACACTCAGCCCTTAACCCCAGTGTACAGAAAGTGTCAAAACATGTTTTTCAGCAGAAATAAACATGTTTCTGCAAGTTTGGTCACCCCCATGTAAGTTATAGGGCAGTAACAAGACACTTTTCAAAACGTGTTTTTCAGCCCGAAATAAACGCGTTTTTTCAGACAACTGAATCTCCTTGTAATAGCAAGGCTCAGAAGAGCCCACACACTCAGCCCTTAACCCCAGTGTACAGAAAGTGTCAAAACGTGTTTTTCAGCAGAAATAAACATATTTCTGCAAGTTTGGTCAACCCCATGTAAGTTATGGGGCAGTAACATCACACTTTTCAAAACGTGTTTTTCAGCCCGAAATAAACGCGTTTTTTCAGACAACTGAATCTACTTGTAACAGCAAGGCTCAGAAGTGCCCACACACTCAGCCCTTAACCCCAGTGTACAGAAAGTGTCAAAACGTGTTTTTCAGCAGAAATAAACATGTTTCTGCAAGTTTGGTCAACCCCATGTAAGTTATGGGGCAGTAACATCACACTTTTCAAAACGTGTTTTTCAGCCCGAAATAAACGCGTTTTTTTCAGACAACTGAATCCCCATGTAACAGCAAGGCTCAGAAGAGCCCACACACTCAGCCCTTAACCCCAGTGTACAGAAAGTGTCAAAATGTGTTTTTCAGCAGAAATAAACATGTTTCTGCAAGTTTGGTCAACCCCATGTAAGTTATGGGGCAGTAACATCACACTTTTCAAAACGTGTTTTTCAGCCCGAAATAAACGCGTTTTTTCAGACAACTGAATCTACTTGTAACAGCAAGGCTCAGAAGTGCCCACACACTCAGCCCTTAACCCCAGTGTGCAGAAAGGGTCAAAACGTGTTTTTCAGCAGAAATAAACATGTTTCTGCAAGTTTGGTCAACCCCATGTAAGTTATGGGGCAGTAACAAGACACTTTTCAAAACGTGTTTTTCAGCCCGAAATAAACGCGTTTTTTCAGACAGCAGAATCTCAGTGTAACTGCTAGGCTCAGAAGAGCCCACACACTCAGCTCTTAACCCCAGTGTGCAGAAAGGGTCAAAACGTGTTTTTCAGCAGAAATAAACATGTTTCTGCAAGTTTGGTCAACCCCATGTAAGTTATGGGGCAGTAACATCACACTTTTCAAAACGTGTTTTTCAGCCCGAAATAAACGCGTTTTTTCAGACAACTGAATCCCCATGTAACAGCAAGGCTCAGAAGAGCCCACACACTCAGCCCTTAACCCCAGTGTACAGAAAGTGTCAAAATGTGTTTTTCAGCAGAAATAAACATGTTTCTGCAAGTTTGGTCAACCCCATGTAAGTTATGGGGCAGTAACAAGACACTTTTCAAAACGTGTTTTTCAGCCCGAAATAAACGCGTTTTTTCAGACAACTGAATCTCCTTGTAATAGCAAGGCTCAGAAGAGCCCACACACTCAGCCCTTAACCCCAGTGTACAGAAAGTGTCAAAACGTGTTTTTCAGCAGAAATAAACATGTTTCTGCAAGTTTGGTCAACCCCATGTAAGTTATGGGGCAGTAACATCACACTTTTCAAAACGTGTTTTTGAGCCCGAAATAAACGCGTTTTTTCAGACAACTGAATCTACTTGTAACAGCAAGGCTCAGAAGTGCCCACACACTCAGCCCTTAACCCCAGTGTGCAGAAAGGGTCAAAACGTGTTTTTCAGCAGAAATAAACATGTTTCTGCAAGTTTGGTCAACCCCATGTAAGTTATGGGGCAGTAACAAGACACTTTTCAAAACGTGTTTTTCAGCCCGAAATAAACGCGTTTTTTCAGACAACTGAATCTCCTTGTAATAGCAAGGCTCAGAAGAGCCCACACACTCAGCCCTTAACCCCAGTGTGCAGAAAGGGTCAAAACGTGTTTTTCAGCAGAAATAAACATGTTTCTGCAAGTTTGGTCAACCCCATGTAAGTTATGGGGCAGTAACAAGACACTTTTCAAAACGTGTTTTTCAGCCCGAAATAAACGCGTTTTTTCAGACAACTGAATCTCCTTGTAATAGCAAGGCTCAGAAGAGCCCACACACTCAGCCCTTAACCCCAGTGTACAGAAAGTGTCAAAATGTGTTTTTCAGCAGAAATAAACATGTTTCTGCAAGTTTGGTCAACCCCATGTAAGTTATGGGGCAGTAACATCACACTTTTCAAAACGTGTTTTTCAGCCCGAAATAAACGCGTTTTTTCAGACAACTGAATCTACTTGTAACAGCAAGGCTCAGAAGAGCCCACACACTCAGCCCTTAACCCCAGTGTACAGAAAGTGTCAAAACGTGTTTTTCAGCAGAAATAAACATGTTTCTGCAAGTTTGGTCAACCCCATGTAAGTTATGGGGCAGTAACATCACACTTTTCAAAACGTGTTTTTGAGCCCGAAATAAACGCGTTTTTTCAGACAACTGAATCTACTTGTAACAGCAAGGCTCAGAAGTGCCCACACACTCAGCCCTTAACCCCAGTGTGCAGAAAGGGTCAAAACGTGTTTTTCAGCAGAAATAAACATGTTTCTACAAGTTTGGTTAACCCCATGTAAGTTATGGGGCAGTAACAAGACACTTTTCAAAACGTGTTTTTCAGCCCGAAATAAACGCGTTTTTTCAGACAGCAGAATCTCAGTGTAACTGCTAGGCTCAGAAGAGCCCACACACTCAGCTCTTAACCCCAGTGTGCAGAAAGGGTCAAAACGTGTTTTTCAGCAGAAATAAACATGTTTCTGCAAGTTTGGTCAACCCCATGTAAGTTATGGGGCAGTAACATCACACTTTTCAAAACGTGTTTTTCAGCCCGAAATAAACGCGTTTTTTCAGACAACTGAATCTACTTGTAACAGCAAGGCTCAGAAGTGCCCACACACTCAGCCCTTAACCCCAGTGTGCAGAAAGGGTCAAAACGTGTTTTTCAGCAGAAATAAACATGTTTCTGCAAGTTTGGTCAACCCCATGTAAGTTATGGGGCAGTAACAAGACACTTTTCAAAACGTGTTTTTCAGCCCGAAATAAACGCGTTTTTTCAGACAGCAGAATCTCAGTGTAACTGCTAGGCTCAGAAGAGCCCACACACTCAGCTCTTAACCCCAGTGTGCAGAAAGGGTCAAAACGTGTTTTTCAGCAGAAATAAACATGTTTCTGCAAGTTTGGTCAACCCCATGTAAGTTATGGGGCAGTAACATCACACTTTTCAAAACGTGTTTTTCAGCCCGAAATAAACGCGTTTTTTCAGACAACTGAATCCCCATGTAACAGCAAGGCTCAGAAGAGCCCACACACTCAGCCCTTAACCCCAGTGTACAGAAAGTGTCAAAATGTGTTTTTCAGCAGAAATAAACATGTTTCTGCAAGTTTGGTCAACCCCATGTAAGTTATGGGGCAGTAACAAGACACTTTTCAAAACGTGTTTTTCAGCCCGAAATAAACGCGTTTTTTCAGACAACTGAATCTCCTTGTAATAGCAAGGCTCAGAAGAGCCCACACACTCAGCCCTTAACCCCAGTGTGCAGAAAGGGTCAAAACGTGTTTTTCAGCAGAAATAAACATGTTTCTGCAAGTTTGGTCAACCCCATGTAAGTTATGGGGCAGTAACAAGACACTTTTCAAAACGTGTTTTTCAGCCCGAAATAAACGCGTTTTTTCAGACAACTGAATCTCCTTGTAATAGCAAGGCTCAGAAGAGCCCACACACTCAGCCCTTAACCCCAGTGTACAGAAAGTGTCAAAACGTGTTTTTCAGCAGAAATAAACATGTTTCTGCAAGTTTGGTCAACCCCATGTAAGTTATGGGGCAGTAACATCACACTTTTCAAAACGTGTTTTTGAGCCCGAAATAAACGCGTTTTTTCAGACAACTGAATCTACTTGTAACAGCAAGGCTCAGAAGTGCCCACACACTCAGCCCTTAACCCCAGTGTGCAGAAAGGGTCAAAACGTGTTTTTCAGCAGAAATAAACATGTTTCTGCAAGTTTGGTCAACCCCATGTAAGTTATGGGGCAGTAACAAGACACTTTTCAAAACGTGTTTTTCAGCCCGAAATAAACGCGTTTTTTCAGACAACTGAATCTCCTTGTAATAGCAAGGCTCAGAAGAGCCCACACACTCAGCCCTTAACCCCAGTGTGCAGAAAGGGTCAAAACGTGTTTTTCAGCAGAAATAAACATGTTTCTGCAAGTTTGGTCAACCCCATGTAAGTTATGGGGCAGTAACAAGACACTTTTCAAAACGTGTTTTTCAGCCCGAAATAAACGCGTTTTTTCAGACAACTGAATCTCCTTGTAATAGCAAGGCTCAGAAGAGCCCACACACTCAGCCCTTAACCCCAGTGTACAGAAAGTGTCAAAATGTGTTTTTCAGCAGAAATAAACATGTTTCTGCAAGTTTGGTCAACCCCATGTAAGTTATGGGGCAGTAACATCACACTTTTCAAAACGTGTTTTTCAGCCCGAAATAAACGCGTTTTTTCAGACAACTGAATCTACTTGTAACAGCAAGGCTCAGAAGTGCCCACACACTCAGCCCTTAACCCCAGTGTGCAGAAAGGGTCAAAACGTGTTTTTCAGCAGAAATAAACATGTTTCTACAAGTTTGGTTAACCCCATGTAAGTTATGGGGCAGTAACAAGACACTTTTCAAAACGTGTTTTTCAGCCCGAAATAAACGCGTTTTTTCAGACAGCAGAATCTCAGTGTAACTGCTAGGCTCAGAAGAGCCCACACACTCAGCTCTTAACCCCAGTGTGCAGAAAGGGTCAAAACGTGTTTTTCAGCAGAAATAAACATGTTTCTGCAAGTTTGGTCAACCCCATGTAAGTTATGGGGCAGTAACATCACACTTTTCAAAACGTGTTTTTCAGCCCGAAATAAACGCGTTTTTTTCAGACAACTGAATCCCCATGTAACAGCAAGGCTCAGAAGAGCCCACACACTCAGCCCTTAACCCCAGTGTACAGAAAGTGTCAAAATGTGTTTTTCAGCAGAAATAAACATGTTTCTGCAAGTTTGGTCACCCCCATGTAAGTTATGGGGCAGTAACAAGACACTTTTCAAAACGTGTTTTTCAGCCCGAAATAAACGCGTTTTTTCAGACAACTGAATCTCCTTGTAATAGCAAGGCTCAGAAGAGCCCACACACTCAGCCCTTAACCCCAGTGTACAGAAAGTGTCAAAACGTGTTTTTCAGCAGAAATAAACATATTTCTGCAAGTTTGGTCAACCCCATGTAAGTTATGGGGCAGTAACATCACACTTTTCAAAACGTGTTTTTGAGCCCGAAATAAACGCGTTTTTTCAGACAACTGAATCTACTTGTAACAGCAAGGCTCAGAAGTGCCCACACACTCAGCCCTTAACCCCAGTGTACAGAAAGTGTCAAAACGTGTTTTTCAGCAGAAATAAACATGTTTCTGCAAGTTTGGTCAACCCCATGTAAGTTATGGGGCAGTAACATCACACTTTTCAAAACGTGTTTTTCAGCCCGAAATAAACGCGTTTTTTCAGACAACTGAATCTACTTGTAACAGCAAGGCTCAGAAGTGCCCACACACTCAGCCCTTAACCCCAGTGTGCAGAAAGGGTCAAAACGTGTTTTTCAGCAGAAATAAACATGTTTCTGCAAGTTTGGTCAACCCCATGTAAGTTATGGGGCAGTAACAAGACACTTTTCAAAACGTGTTTTTCAGCCCGAAATAAACGCGTTTTTTCAGACAGCAGAATCTCAGTGTAACTGCTAGGCTCAGAAGAGCCCACACACTCAGCTCTTAACCCCAGTGTGCAGAAAGGGTCAAAACGTGTTTTTCAGCAGAAATAAACATGTTTCTGCAAGTTTGGTCAACCCCATGTAAGTTATGGGGCAGTAACATCACACTTTTCAAAACGTGTTTTTCAGCCCGAAATAAACGCGTTTTTTCAGACAACTGAATCCCCATGTAACAGCAAGGCTCAGAAGAGCCCACACACTCAGCCCTTAACCCCAGTGTACAGAAAGTGTCAAAATGTGTTTTTCAGCAGAAATAAACATGTTTCTGCAAGTTTGGTCAACCCCATGTAAGTTATGGGGCAGTAACAAGACACTTTTCAAAACGTGTTTTTCAGCCCGAAATAAACGCGTTTTTTCAGACAACTGAATCTCCTTGTAATAGCAAGGCTCAGAAGAGCCCACACACTCAGCCCTTAACCCCAGTGTACAGAAAGTGTCAAAACGTGTTTTTCAGCAGAAATAAACATGTTTCTGCAAGTTTGGTCAACCCCATGTAAGTTATGGGGCAGTAACATCACACTTTTCAAAACGTGTTTTTGAGCCCGAAATAAACGCGTTTTTTCAGACAACTGAATCTACTTGTAACAGCAAGGCTCAGAAGTGCCCACACACTCAGCCCTTAACCCCAGTGTGCAGAAAGGGTCAAAACGTGTTTTTCAGCAGAAATAAACATGTTTCTGCAAGTTTGGTCAACCCCATGTAAGTTATGGGGCAGTAACAAGACACTTTTCAAAACGTGTTTTTCAGCCCGAAATAAACGCGTTTTTTCAGACAACTGAATCTCCTTGTAATAGCAAGGCTCAGAAGAGCCCACACACTCAGCCCTTAACCCCAGTGTGCAGAAAGGGTCAAAACGTGTTTTTCAGCAGAAATAAACATGTTTCTGCAAGTTTGGTCAACCCCATGTAAGTTATGGGGCAGTAACAAGACACTTTTCAAAACGTGTTTTTCAGCCCGAAATAAACGCGTTTTTTCAGACAACTGAATCTCCTTGTAATAGCAAGGCTCAGAAGAGCCCACACACTCAGCCCTTAACCCCAGTGTACAGAAAGTGTCAAAATGTGTTTTTCAGCAGAAATAAACATGTTTCTGCAAGTTTGGTCAACCCCATGTAAGTTATGGGGCAGTAACATCACACTTTTCAAAACGTGTTTTTCAGCCCGAAATAAACGCGTTTTTTCAGACAACTGAATCTACTTGTAACAGCAAGGCTCAGAAGAGCCCACACACTCAGCCCTTAACCCCAGTGTACAGAAAGTGTCAAAACGTGTTTTTCAGCAGAAATAAACATGTTTCTGCAAGTTTGGTCAACCCCATGTAAGTTATGGGGCAGTAACATCACACTTTTCAAAACGTGTTTTTGAGCCCGAAATAAACGCGTTTTTTCAGACAACTGAATCTACTTGTAACAGCAAGGCTCAGAAGTGCCCACACACTCAGCCCTTAACCCCAGTGTGCAGAAAGGGTCAAAACGTGTTTTTCAGCAGAAATAAACATGTTTCTACAAGTTTGGTTAACCCCATGTAAGTTATGGGGCAGTAACAAGACACTTTTCAAAACGTGTTTTTCAGCCCGAAATAAACGCGTTTTTTCAGACAGCAGAATCTCAGTGTAACTGCTAGGCTCAGAAGAGCCCACACACTCAGCTCTTAACCCCAGTGTGCAGAAAGGGTCAAAACGTGTTTTTCAGCAGAAATAAACATGTTTCTGCAAGTTTGGTCAACCCCATGTAAGTTATGGGGCAGTAACATCACACTTTTCAAAACGTGTTTTTCAGCCCGAAATAAACGCGTTTTTTCAGACAACTGAATCTACTTGTAACAGCAAGGCTCAGAAGTGCCCACACACTCAGCCCTTAACCCCAGTGTGCAGAAAGGGTCAAAACGTGTTTTTCAGCAGAAATAAACATGTTTCTGCAAGTTTGGTCAACCCCATGTAAGTTATGGGGCAGTAACAAGACACTTTTCAAAACGTGTTTTTCAGCCCGAAATAAACGCGTTTTTTCAGACAGCAGAATCTCAGTGTAACTGCTAGGCTCAGAAGAGCCCACACACTCAGCTCTTAACCCCAGTGTGCAGAAAGGGTCAAAACGTGTTTTTCAGCAGAAATAAACATGTTTCTGCAAGTTTGGTCAACCCCATGTAAGTTATGGGGCAGTAACATCACACTTTTCAAAACGTGTTTTTCAGCCCGAAATAAACGCGTTTTTTCAGACAACTGAATCCCCATGTAACAGCAAGGCTCAGAAGAGCCCACACACTCAGCCCTTAACCCCAGTGTACAGAAAGTGTCAAAATGTGTTTTTCAGCAGAAATAAACATGTTTCTGCAAGTTTGGTCAACCCCATGTAAGTTATGGGGCAGTAACAAGACACTTTTCAAAACGTGTTTTTCAGCCCGAAATAAACGCGTTTTTTCAGACAACTGAATCTCCTTGTAATAGCAAGGCTCAGAAGAGCCCACACACTCAGCCCTTAACCCCAGTGTGCAGAAAGGGTCAAAACGTGTTTTTCAGCAGAAATAAACATGTTTCTGCAAGTTTGGTCAACCCCATGTAAGTTATGGGGCAGTAACAAGACACTTTTCAAAACGTGTTTTTCAGCCCGAAATAAACGCGTTTTTTCAGACAACTGAATCTCCTTGTAATAGCAAGGCTCAGAAGAGCCCACACACTCAGCCCTTAACCCCAGTGTACAGAAAGTGTCAAAACGTGTTTTTCAGCAGAAATAAACATGTTTCTGCAAGTTTGGTCAACCCCATGTAAGTTATGGGGCAGTAACATCACACTTTTCAAAACGTGTTTTTGAGCCCGAAATAAACGCGTTTTTTCAGACAACTGAATCTACTTGTAACAGCAAGGCTCAGAAGTGCCCACACACTCAGCCCTTAACCCCAGTGTGCAGAAAGGGTCAAAACGTGTTTTTCAGCAGAAATAAACATGTTTCTGCAAGTTTGGTCAACCCCATGTAAGTTATGGGGCAGTAACAAGACACTTTTCAAAACGTGTTTTTCAGCCCGAAATAAACGCGTTTTTTCAGACAACTGAATCTCCTTGTAATAGCAAGGCTCAGAAGAGCCCACACACTCAGCCCTTAACCCCAGTGTGCAGAAAGGGTCAAAACGTGTTTTTCAGCAGAAATAAACATGTTTCTGCAAGTTTGGTCAACCCCATGTAAGTTATGGGGCAGTAACAAGACACTTTTCAAAACGTGTTTTTCAGCCCGAAATAAACGCGTTTTTTCAGACAACTGAATCTCCTTGTAATAGCAAGGCTCAGAAGAGCCCACACACTCAGCCCTTAACCCCAGTGTACAGAAAGTGTCAAAATGTGTTTTTCAGCAGAAATAAACATGTTTCTGCAAGTTTGGTCAACCCCATGTAAGTTATGGGGCAGTAACATCACACTTTTCAAAACGTGTTTTTCAGCCCGAAATAAACGCGTTTTTTCAGACAACTGAATCTACTTGTAACAGCAAGGCTCAGAAGTGCCCACACACTCAGCCCTTAACCCCAGTGTGCAGAAAGGGTCAAAACGTGTTTTTCAGCAGAAATAAACATGTTTCTACAAGTTTGGTTAACCCCATGTAAGTTATGGGGCAGTAACAAGACACTTTTCAAAACGTGTTTTTCAGCCCGAAATAAACGCGTTTTTTCAGACAGCAGAATCTCAGTGTAACTGCTAGGCTCAGAAGAGCCCACACACTCAGCTCTTAACCCCAGTGTGCAGAAAGGGTCAAAACGTGTTTTTCAGCAGAAATAAACATGTTTCTGCAAGTTTGGTCAACCCCATGTAAGTTATGGGGCAGTAACATCACACTTTTCAAAACGTGTTTTTCAGCCCGAAATAAACGCGTTTTTTTCAGACAACTGAATCCCCATGTAACAGCAAGGCTCAGAAGAGCCCACACACTCAGCCCTTAACCCCAGTGTACAGAAAGTGTCAAAATGTGTTTTTCAGCAGAAATAAACATGTTTCTGCAAGTTTGGTCACCCCCATGTAAGTTATGGGGCAGTAACAAGACACTTTTCAAAACGTGTTTTTCAGCCCGAAATAAACGCGTTTTTTCAGACAACTGAATCTCCTTGTAATAGCAAGGCTCAGAAGAGCCCACACACTCAGCCCTTAACCCCAGTGTACAGAAAGTGTCAAAACGTGTTTTTCAGCAGAAATAAACATATTTCTGCAAGTTTGGTCAACCCCATGTAAGTTATGGGGCAGTAACATCACACTTTTCAAAACGTGTTTTTGAGCCCGAAATAAACGCGTTTTTTCAGACAACTGAATCTACTTGTAACAGCAAGGCTCAGAAGTGCCCACACACTCAGCCCTTAACCCCAGTGTACAGAAAGTGTCAAAACGTGTTTTTCAGCAGAAATAAACATGTTTCTGCAAGTTTGGTCAACCCCATGTAAGTTATGGGGCAGTAACATCACACTTTTCAAAACGTGTTTTTCAGCCCGAAATAAACGCGTTTTTTCAGACAACTGAATCTACTTGTAACAGCAAGGCTCAGAAGTGCCCACACACTCAGTCCTTAACCCCAGTGTGCAGAAAGGGTCAAAACGTGTTTTTCAGCAGAAATAAACATGTTTCTGCAAGTTTGGTCAACCCCATGTAAGTTATGGGGCAGTAACAAGACACTTTTCAAAACGTGTTTTTCAGCCCGAAATAAACGCGTTTTTTCAGACAGCAGAATCTCAGTGTAACTGCTAGGCTCAGAAGAGCCCACACACTCAGCTCTTAACCCCAGTGTGCAGAAAGGGTCAAAACGTGTTTTTCAGCAGAAATAAACATGTTTCTGCAAGTTTGGTCAACCCCATGTAAGTTATGGGGCAGTAACATCACACTTTTCAAAACGTGTTTTTCAGCCCGAAATAAACGCGTTTTTTCAGGCAACTGAATCTACTTGTAACAGCAAGGCTCAGAAGTGCCCACACACTCAGCCCTTAACCCCAGTGTGCAGAAAGGGTCAAAACGTGTTTTTCAGCAGAAATAAACATGTTTCTGCAAGTTTGGTCAACCCCATGTAAGTTATGGGGCAGTAACAAGACACTTTTCAAAACGTGTTTTTCAGCCCGAAATAAACGCGTTTTTTCAGACAACTGAATCTCCTTGTAATAGCAAGGCTCAGAAGAGCCCACACACTCAGCCCTTAACCCCAGTGTACAGAAAGTGTCAAAACATGTTTTTCAGCAGAAATAAACATGTTTCTGCAAGTTTGGTCACCCCCATGTAAGTTATAGGGCAGTAACAAGACACTTTTCAAAACGTGTTTTTCAGCCCGAAATAAACGCGTTTTTTCAGACAACTGAATCTCCTTGTAATAGCAAGGCTCAGAAGAGCCCACACACTCAGCCCTTAACCCCAGTGTACAGAAAGTGTCAAAACGTGTTTTTCAGCAGAAATAAACATATTTCTGCAAGTTTGGTCAACCCCATGTAAGTTATGGGGCAGTAACATCACACTTTTCAAAACGTGTTTTTGAGCCCGAAATAAACGCGTTTTTTCAGACAACTGAATCTACTTGTAACAGCAAGGCTCAGAAGTGCCCACACACTCAGCCCTTAACCCCAGTGTACAGAAAGTGTCAAAACGTGTTTTTCAGCAGAAATAAACATGTTTCTGCAAGTTTGGTCAACCCCATGTAAGTTATGGGGCAGTAACATCACACTTTTCAAAACGTGTTTTTCAGCCCGAAATAAACGCGTTTTTTCAGGCAACTGAATCTACTTGTAACAGCAAGGCTCAGAAGTGCCCACACACTCAGCCCTTAACCCCAGTGTGCAGAAAGGGTCAAAACGTGTTTTTCAGCAGAAATAAACATGTTTCTGCAAGTTTGGTCAACCCCATGTAAGTTATGGGGCAGTAACAAGACACTTTTCAAAACGTGTTTTTCAGCCCGAAATAAACGCGTTTTTTCAGACAGCAGAATCTCAGTGTAACTGCTAGGCTCAGAAGAGCCCACACACTCAGCTCTTAACCCCAGTGTGCAGAAAGGGTCAAAACGTGTTTTTCAGCAGAAATAAACATGTTTCTGCAAGTTTGGTCAACCCCATGTAAGTTATGGGGCAGTAACATCACACTTTTCAAAACGTGTTTTTCAGCCCGAAATAAACGCGTTTTTTCAGACAACTGAATCCCCATGTAACAGCAAGGCTCAGAAGAGCCCACACACTCAGCCCTTAACCCCAGTGTACAGAAAGTGTCAAAATGTGTTTTTCAGCAGAAATAAACATGTTTCTGCAAGTTTGGTCAACCCCATGTAAGTTATGGGGCAGTAACAAGACACTTTTCAAAACGTGTTTTTCAGCCCGAAATAAACGCGTTTTTTCAGACAACTGAATCTCCTTGTAATAGCAAGGCTCAGAAGAGCCCACACACTCAGCCCTTAAGCCCAGTGTGCAGAAAGGGTCAAAACGTGTTTTTCAGCAGAAATAAACATGTTTCTGCAAGTTTGGTCAACCCCATGTAAGTTATGGGGCAGTAACAAGACACTTTTCAAAACGTGTTTTTCAGCCCGAAATAAACGCGTTTTTTCAGACAACTGAATCTCCTTGTAATAGCAAGGCTCAGAAGAGCCCACACACTCAGCCCTTAACCCCAGTGTACAGAAAGTGTCAAAACGTGTTTTTCAGCAGAAATAAACATGTTTCTGCAAGTTTGGTGAACCCCATGTAAGTTATGGGGCAGTAACATCACACTTTTCAAAACGTGTTTTTGAGCCCGAAATAAACGCGTTTTTTCAGACAACTGAATCTACTTGTAACAGCAAGGCTCAGAAGAGCCCACACACTCAGCCCTTAACCCCAGTGTGCAGAAAGGGTCAAAACGTGTTTTTCAGCAGAAATAAACATGTTTCTGCAAGTTTGGTCAACCCCATGTAAGTTATGGGGCAGTAACAAGACACTTTTCAAAACGTGTTTTTCAGCCCGAAATAAACGCGTTTTTTCAGACAACTGAATCTCCTTGTAATAGCAAGGCTCAGAAGAGCCCACACACTCAGCCCTTAACCCCAGTGTACAGAAAGTGTCAAAACATGTTTTTCAGCAGAAATAAACATGTTTCTGCAAGTTTGGTCACCCCCATGTAAGTTATAGGGCAGTAACAAGACACTTTTCAAAACGTGTTTTTCAGCCCGAAATAAACGCGTTTTTTCAGACAACTGAATCTCCTTGTAATAGCAAGGCTCAGAAGAGCCCACACACTCAGCCCTTAACCCCAGTGTACAGAAAGTGTCAAAACGTGTTTTTCAGCAGAAATAAACATATTTCTGCAAGTTTGGTCAACCCCATGTAAGTTATGGGGCAGTAACATCACACTTTTCAAAACGTGTTTTTGAGCCCGAAATAAACGCGTTTTTTCAGACAACTGAATCTACTTGTAACAGCAAGGCTCAGAAGTGCCCACACACTCAGCCCTTAACCCCAGTGTACAGAAAGTGTCAAAACGTGTTTTTCAGCAGAAATAAACATGTTTCTGCAAGTTTGGTCAACCCCATGTAAGTTATGGGGCAGTAACATCACACTTTTCAAAACGTGTTTTTCAGCCCGAAATAAACGCGTTTTTTTCAGACAACTGAATCCCCATGTAACAGCAAGGCTCAGAAGAGCCCACACACTCAGCCCTTAACCCCAGTGTACAGAAAGTGTCAAAATGTGTTTTTCAGCAGAAATAAACATGTTTCTGCAAGTTTGGTCAACCCCATGTAAGTTATGGGGCAGTAACATCACACTTTTCAAAACGTGTTTTTCAGCCCGAAATAAACGCGTTTTTTCAGACAACTGAATCTACTTGTAACAGCAAGGCTCAGAAGTGCCCACACACTCAGCCCTTAACCCCAGTGTGCAGAAAGGGTCAAAACGTGTTTTTCAGCAGAAATAAACATGTTTCTGCAAGTTTGGTCAACCCCATGTAAGTTATGGGGCAGTAACAAGACACTTTTCAAAACGTGTTTTTCAGCCCGAAATAAACGCGTTTTTTCAGACAGCAGAATCTCAGTGTAACTGCTAGGCTCAGAAGAGCCCACACACTCAGCTCTTAACCCCAGTGTGCAGAAAGGGTCAAAACGTGTTTTTCAGCAGAAATAAACATGTTTCTGCAAGTTTGGTCAACCCCATGTAAGTTATGGGGCAGTAACATCACACTTTTCAAAACGTGTTTTTCAGCCCGAAATAAACGCGTTTTTTCAGACAACTGAATCCCCATGTAACAGCAAGGCTCAGAAGAGCCCACACACTCAGCCCTTAACCCCAGTGTACAGAAAGTGTCAAAATGTGTTTTTCAGCAGAAATAAACATGTTTCTGCAAGTTTGGTCAACCCCATGTAAGTTATGGGGCAGTAACAAGACACTTTTCAAAACGTGTTTTTCAGCCCGAAATAAACGCGTTTTTTCAGACAACTGAATCTCCTTGTAATAGCAAGGCTCAGAAGAGCCCACACACTCAGCCCTTAACCCCAGTGTACAGAAAGTGTCAAAACGTGTTTTTCAGCAGAAATAAACATGTTTCTGCAAGTTTGGTCAACCCCATGTAAGTTATGGGGCAGTAACATCACACTTTTCAAAACGTGTTTTTCAGCCCGAAATAAACGCGTTTTTTTCAGACAACTGAATCCCCATGTAACAGCAAGGCTCAGAAGAGCCCACACACTCAGCCCTTAACCCCAGTGTACAGAAAGTGTCAAAATGTGTTTTTCAGCAGAAATAAACATGTTTCTGCAAGTTTGGTCACCCCCATGTAAGTTATGGGGCAGTAACAAGACACTTTTCAAAACGTGTTTTTCAGCCCGAAATAAACGCGTTTTTTCAGACAACTGAATCTCCTTGTAATAGCAAGGCTCAGAAGAGCCCACACACTCAGCCCTTAACCCCAGTGTACAGAAACTGTCAAAACGTGTTTTTCAGCAGAAATAAACATATTTCTGCAAGTTTGGTCAACCCCATGTAAGTTATGGGGCAGTAACATCACACTTTTCAAAACGTGTTTTTGAGCCCGAAATAAACGCGTTTTTTCAGACAACTGAATCTACTTGTAACAGCAAGGCTCAGAAGTGCCCACACACTCAGCCCTTAACCCCAGTGTACAGAAAGTGTCAAAACGTGTTTTTCAGCAGAAATAAACATGTTTCTGCAAGTTTGGTCAACCCCATGTAAGTTATGGGGCAGTAACATCACACTTTTCAAAACGTGTTTTTCAGCCCGAAATAAACGCCTTTTTTTCAGACAACTGAATCTACTTGTAACAGCAAGGCTCAGAAGTGCCCACACACTCAGTCCTTAACCCCAGTGTGCAGAAAGGGTCAAAACGTGTTTTTCAGCAGAAATAAACATGTTTCTGCAAGTTTGGTCAACCCCATGTAAGTTATGGGGCAGTAACAAGACACTTTTCAAAACGTGTTTTTCAGCCCGAAATAAACGCGTTTTTTCAGACAGCAGAATCTCAGTGTAACTGCTAGGCTCAGAAGAGCCCACACACTCAGCTCTTAACCCCAGTGTGCAGAAAGGGTCAAAACGTGTTTTTCAGCAGAAATAAACATGTTTCTGCAAGTTTGGTCAACCCCATGTAAGTTATGGGGCAGTAACATCACACTTTTCAAAACGTGTTTTTCAGCCCGAAATAAACGCGTTTTTTCAGGCAACTGAATCTACTTGTAACAGCAAGGCTCAGAAGTGCCCACACACTCAGCCCTTAACCCCAGTGTGCAGAAAGGGTCAAAACGTGTTTTTCAGCAGAAATAAACATGTTTCTGCAAGTTTGGTCAACCCCATGTAAGTTATGGGGCAGTAACAAGACACTTTTCAAAACGTGTTTTTCAGCCCGAAATAAACGCGTTTTTTCAGACAACTGAATCTCCTTGTAATAGCAAGGCTCAGAAGAGCCCACACACTCAGCCCTTAACCCCAGTGTGCAGAAAGGGTCAAAACGTGTTTTTCAGCAGAAATAAACATGTTTCTGCAAGTTTGGTCAACCCCATGTAAGTTATGGGGCAGTAACAAGACACTTTTCAAAACGTGTTTTTCAGCCCGAAATAAACGCGTTTTTTCAGACAACTGAATCTCCTTGTAATAGCAAGGCTCAGAAGAGCCCACACACTCAGCCCTTAACCCCAGTGTGCAGAAAGGGTCAAAACGTGTTTTTCAGCAGAAATAAACATGTTTCTGCAAGTTTGGTCAACCCCATGTAAGTTATGGGGCAGTAACAAGACACTTTTCAAAACGTGTTTTTCAGCCCGAAATAAACGCGTTTTTTCAGACAACTGAATCTCCTTGTAATAGCAAGGCTCAGAAGAGCCCACACACTCAGCCCTTAACCCCAGTGTACAGAAAGTGTCAAAATGTGTTTTTCAGCAGAAATAAACATGTTTCTGCAAGTTTGGTCAACCCCATGTAAGTTATGGGGCAGTAACATCACACTTTTCAAAACGTGTTTTTCAGCCCGAAATAAACGCGTTTTTTCAGACAACTGAATCTACTTGTAACAGCAAGGCTCAGAAGAGCCCACACACTCAGCCCTTAACCCCAGTGTACAGAAAGTGTCAAAACGTGTTTTTCAGCAGAAATAAACATGTTTCTGCAAGTTTGGTCAACCCCATGTAAGTTATGGGGCAGTAACATCACACTTTTCAAAACGTGTTTTTGAGCCCGAAATAAACGCGTTTTTTCAGACAACTGAATCTACTTGTAACAGCAAGGCTCAGAAGTGCCCACACACTCAGCCCTTAACCCCAGTGTGCAGAAAGGGTCAAAACGTGTTTTTCAGCAGAAATAAACATGTTTCTGCAAGTTTGGTCAACCCCATGTAAGTTATGGGGCAGTAACAAGACACTTTTCAAAACGTGTTTTTCAGCCCGAAATAAACGCGTTTTTTCAGACAACTGAATCTCCTTGTAATAGCAAGGCTCAGAAGAGCCCACACACTCAGCCCTTAACCCCAGTGTGCAGAAAGGGTCAAAACGTGTTTTTCAGCAGAAATAAACATGTTTCTGCAAGTTTGGTCAACCCCATGTAAGTTATGGGGCAGTAACAAGACACTTTTCAAAACGTGTTTTTCAGCCCGAAATAAACGCGTTTTTTCAGACAGCAGAATCTCAGTGTAACTGCTAGGCTCAGAAGAGCCCACACACTCAGCTCTTAACCCCAGTGTGCAGAAAGGGTCAAAACGTGTTTTTCAGCAGAAATAAACATGTTTCTGCAAGTTTGGTCAACCCCATGTAAGTTATGGGGCAGTAACATCACACTTTTCAAAACGTGTTTTTCAGCCCGAAATAAACGCGTTTTTTCAGACAACTGAATCTACTTGTAACAGCAAGGCTCAGAAGTGCCCACACACTCAGCCCTTAACCCCAGTGTGCAGAAAGGGTCAAAACGTGTTTTTCAGCAGAAATAAACATGTTTCTGCAAGTTTGGTCAACCCCATGTAAGTTATGGGGCAGTAACAAGACACTTTTCAAAACGTGTTTTTCAGCCCGAAATAAACGCGTTTTTTCAGACAGCAGAATCTCAGTGTAACTGCTAGGCTCAGAAGAGCCCACACACTCAGCTCTTAACCCCAGTGTGCAGAAAGGGTCAAAACGTGTTTTTCAGCAGAAATAAACATGTTTCTGCAAGTTTGGTCAACCCCATGTAAGTTATGGGGCAGTAACATCACACTTTTCAAAACGTGTTTTTCAGCCCGAAATAAACGCGTTTTTTCAGACAACTGAATCCCCATGTAACAGCAAGGCTCAGAAGAGCCCACACACTCAGCCCTTAACCCCAGTGTACAGAAAGTGTCAAAATGTGTTTTTCAGCAGAAATAAACATGTTTCTGCAAGTTTGGTCAACCCCATGTAAGTTATGGGGCAGTAACAAGACACTTTTCAAAACGTGTTTTTCAGCCCGAAATAAACGCGTTTTTTCAGACAACTGAATCTCCTTGTAATAGCAAGGCTCAGAAGAGCCCACACACTCAGCCCTTAACCCCAGTGTGCAGAAAGGGTCAAAACGTGTTTTTCAGCAGAAATAAACATGTTTCTGCAAGTTTGGTCAACCCCATGTAAGTTATGGGGCAGTAACAAGACACTTTTCAAAACGTGTTTTTCAGCCCGAAATAAACGCGTTTTTTCAGACAACTGAATCTCCTTGTAATAGCAAGGCTCAGAAGAGCCCACACACTCAGCCCTTAACCCCAGTGTACAGAAAGTGTCAAAACGTGTTTTTCAGCAGAAATAAACATGTTTCTGCAAGTTTGGTCAACCCCATGTAAGTTATGGGGCAGTAACATCACACTTTTCAAAACGTGTTTTTGAGCCCGAAATAAACGCGTTTTTTCAGACAACTGAATCTACTTGTAACAGCAAGGCTCAGAAGTGCCCACACACTCAGCCCTTAACCCCAGTGTGCAGAAAGGGTCAAAACGTGTTTTTCAGCAGAAATAAACATGTTTCTGCAAGTTTGGTCAACCCCATGTAAGTTATGGGGCAGTAACAAGACACTTTTCAAAACGTGTTTTTCAGCCCGAAATAAACGCGTTTTTTCAGACAACTGAATCTCCTTGTAATAGCAAGGCTCAGAAGAGCCCACACACTCAGCCCTTAACCCCAGTGTGCAGAAAGGGTCAAAACGTGTTTTTCAGCAGAAATAAACATGTTTCTGCAAGTTTGGTCAACCCCATGTAAGTTATGGGGCAGTAACAAGACACTTTTCAAAACGTGTTTTTCAGCCCGAAATAAACGCGTTTTTTCAGACAACTGAATCTCCTTGTAATAGCAAGGCTCAGAAGAGCCCACACACTCAGCCCTTAACCCCAGTGTACAGAAAGTGTCAAAATGTGTTTTTCAGCAGAAATAAACATGTTTCTGCAAGTTTGGTCAACCCCATGTAAGTTATGGGGCAGTAACATCACACTTTTCAAAACGTGTTTTTCAGCCCGAAATAAACGCGTTTTTTCAGACAACTGAATCTACTTGTAACAGCAAGGCTCAGAAGTGCCCACACACTCAGCCCTTAACCCCAGTGTGCAGAAAGGGTCAAAACGTGTTTTTCAGCAGAAATAAACATGTTTCTACAAGTTTGGTCAACCCCATGTAAGTTATGGGGCAGTAACAAGACACTTTTCAAAACGTGTTTTTCAGCCCGAAATAAACGCGTTTTTTCAGACAACTGAATCTCCTTGTAATAGCAAGGCTCAGAAGAGCCCACACACTCAGCCCTTAACCCCAGTGTACAGAAAGTGTCAAAACATGTTTTTCAGCAGAAATAAACATGTTTCTGCAAGTTTGGTCACCCCCATGTAAGTTATAGGGCAGTAACAAGACACTTTTCAAAACGTGTTTTTCAGCCCGAAATAAACGCGTTTTTTCAGACAACTGAATCTCCTTGTAATAGCAAGGCTCAGAAGAGCCCACACACTCAGCCCTTAACCCCAGTGTACAGAAAGTGTCAAAACGTGTTTTTCAGCAGAAATAAACATATTTCTGCAAGTTTGGTCAACCCCATGTAAGTTATGGGGCAGTAACATCACACTTTTCAAAACGTGTTTTTCAGCCCGAAATAAACGCGTTTTTTCAGACAACTGAATCTACTTGTAACAGCAAGGCTCAGAAGTGCCCACACACTCAGCCCTTAACCCCAGTGTACAGAAAGTGTCAAAACGTGTTTTTCAGCAGAAATAAACATGTTTCTGCAAGTTTGGTCAACCCCATGTAAGTTATGGGGCAGTAACATCACACTTTTCAAAACGTGTTTTTCAGCCCGAAATAAACGCGTTTTTTTCAGACAACTGAATCCCCATGTAACAGCAAGGCTCAGAAGAGCCCACACACTCAGCCCTTAACCCCAGTGTACAGAAAGTGTCAAAATGTGTTTTTCAGCAGAAATAAACATGTTTCTGCAAGTTTGGTCAACCCCATGTAAGTTATGGGGCAGTAACATCACACTTTTCAAAACGTGTTTTTCAGCCCGAAATAAACGCGTTTTTTCAGACAACTGAATCTACTTGTAACAGCAAGGCTCAGAAGTGCCCACACACTCAGCCCTTAACCCCAGTGTGCAGAAAGGGTCAAAACGTGTTTTTCAGCAGAAATAAACATGTTTCTGCAAGTTTGGTCAACCCCATGTAAGTTATGGGGCAGTAACAAGACACTTTTCAAAACGTGTTTTTCAGCCCGAAATAAACGCGTTTTTTCAGACAGCAGAATCTCAGTGTAACTGCTAGGCTCAGAAGAGCCCACACACTCAGCTCTTAACCCCAGTGTGCAGAAAGGGTCAAAACGTGTTTTTCAGCAGAAATAAACATGTTTCTGCAAGTTTGGTCAACCCCATGTAAGTTATGGGGCAGTAACATCACACTTTTCAAAACGTGTTTTTCAGCCCGAAATAAACGCGTTTTTTCAGACAACTGAATCCCCATGTAACAGCAAGGCTCAGAAGAGCCCACACACTCAGCCCTTAACCCCAGTGTACAGAAAGTGTCAAAATGTGTTTTTCAGCAGAAATAAACATGTTTCTGCAAGTTTGGTCAACCCCATGTAAGTTATGGGGCAGTAACAAGACACTTTTCAAAACGTGTTTTTCAGCCCGAAATAAACGCGTTTTTTCAGACAACTGAATCTCCTTGTAATAGCAAGGCTCAGAAGAGCCCACACACTCAGCCCTTAACCCCAGTGTACAGAAAGTGTCAAAACGTGTTTTTCAGCAGAAATAAACATGTTTCTGCAAGTTTGGTCAACCCCATGTAAGTTATGGGGCAGTAACATCACACTTTTCAAAACGTGTTTTTGAGCCCGAAATAAACGCGTTTTTTCAGACAACTGAATCTACTTGTAACAGCAAGGCTCAGAAGTGCCCACACACTCAGCCCTTAACCCCAGTGTGCAGAAAGGGTCAAAACGTGTTTTTCAGCAGAAATAAACATGTTTCTGCAAGTTTGGTCAACCCCATGTAAGTTATGGGGCAGTAACAAGACACTTTTCAAAACGTGTTTTTCAGCCCGAAATAAACGCGTTTTTTCAGACAACTGAATCTCCTTGTAATAGCAAGGCTCAGAAGAGCCCACACACTCAGCCCTTAACCCCAGTGTGCAGAAAGGGTCAAAACGTGTTTTTCAGCAGAAATAAACATGTTTCTGCAAGTTTGGTCAACCCCATGTAAGTTATGGGGCAGTAACAAGACACTTTTCAAAACGTGTTTTTCAGCCCGAAATAAACGCGTTTTTTCAGACAACTGAATCTCCTTGTAATAGCAAGGCTCAGAAGAGCCCACACACTCAGCCCTTAACCCCAGTGTACAGAAAGTGTCAAAATGTGTTTTTCAGCAGAAATAAACATGTTTCTGCAAGTTTGGTCAACCCCATGTAAGTTATGGGGCAGTAACATCACACTTTTCAAAACGTGTTTTTCAGCCCGAAATAAACGCGTTTTTTCAGACAACTGAATCTACTTGTAACAGCAAGGCTCAGAAGAGCCCACACACTCAGCCCTTAACCCCAGTGTACAGAAAGTGTCAAAACGTGTTTTTCAGCAGAAATAAACATGTTTCTGCAAGTTTGGTCAACCCCATGTAAGTTATGGGGCAGTAACATCACACTTTTCAAAACGTGTTTTTGAGCCCGAAATAAACACGTTTTTTCAGACAACTGAATCTACTTGTAACAGCAAGGCTCAGAAGTGCCCACACACTCAGCCCTTAACCCCAGTGTGCAGAAAGGGTCAAAACGTGTTTTTCAGCAGAAATAAACATGTTTCTACAAGTTTGGTTAACCCCATGTAAGTTATGGGGCAGTAACAAGACACTTTTCAAAACGTGTTTTTCAGCCCGAAATAAACGCGTTTTTTCAGACAGCAGAATCTCAGTGTAACTGCTAGGCTCAGAAGAGCCCACACACTCAGCTCTTAACCCCAGTGTGCAGAAAGGGTCAAAACGTGTTTTTCAGCAGAAATAAACATGTTTCTGCAAGTTTGGTCAACCCCATGTAAGTTATGGGGCAGTAACATCACACTTTTCAAAACGTGTTTTTCAGCCCGAAATAAACGCGTTTTTTCAGACAACTGAATCTACTTGTAACAGCAAGGCTCAGAAGTGCCCACACACTCAGCCCTTAACCCCAGTGTGCAGAAAGGGTCAAAACGTGTTTTTCAGCAGAAATAAACATGTTTCTGCAAGTTTGGTCAACCCCATGTAAGTTATGGGGCAGTAACAAGACACTTTTCAAAACGTGTTTTTCAGCCCGAAATAAACGCGTTTTTTCAGACAGCAGAATCTCAGTGTAACTGCTAGGCTCAGAAGAGCCCACACACTCAGCTCTTAACCCCAGTGTGCAGAAAGGGTCAAAACGTGTTTTTCAGCAGAAATAAACATGTTTCTGCAAGTTTGGTCAACCCCATGTAAGTTATGGGGCAGTAACATCACACTTTTCAAAACGTGTTTTTCAGCCCGAAATAAACGCGTTTTTTCAGACAACTGAATCCCCATGTAACAGCAAGGCTCAGAAGAGCCCACACACTCAGCCCTTAACCCCAGTGTACAGAAAGTGTCAAAATGTGTTTTTCAGCAGAAATAAACATGTTTCTGCAAGTTTGGTCAACCCCATGTAAGTTATGGGGCAGTAACAAGACACTTTTCAAAACGTGTTTTTCAGCCCGAAATAAACGCGTTTTTTCAGACAACTGAATCTCCTTGTAATAGCAAGGCTCAGAAGAGCCCACACACTCAGCCCTTAACCCCAGTGTGCAGAAAGGGTCAAAACGTGTTTTTCAGCAGAAATAAACATGTTTCTGCAAGTTTGGTCAACCCCATGTAAGTTATGGGGCAGTAACAAGACACTTTTCAAAACGTGTTTTTCAGCCCGAAATAAACGCGTTTTTTCAGACAACTGAATCTCCTTGTAATAGCAAGGCTCAGAAGAGCCCACACACTCAGCCCTTAACCCCAGTGTACAGAAAGTGTCAAAACATGTTTTTCAGCAGAAATAAACATGTTTCTGCAAGTTTGGTCACCCCCATGTAAGTTATAGGGCAGTAACAAGACACTTTTCAAAACGTGTTTTTCAGCCCGAAATAAACGCGTTTTTTCAGACAACTGAATCTCCTTGTAATAGCAAGGCTCAGAAGAGCCCACACACTCAGCCCTTAACCCCAGTGTACAGAAAGTGTCAAAACGTGTTTTTCAGCAGAAATAAACATATTTCTGCAAGTTTGGTCAACCCCATGTAAGTTATGGGGCAGTAACATCACACTTTTCAAAACGTGTTTTTCAGCCCGAAATAAACGCGTTTTTTCAGACAACTGAATCTACTTGTAACAGCAAGGCTCAGAAGTGCCCACACACTCAGCCCTTAACCCCAGTGTACAGAAAGTGTCAAAACGTGTTTTTCAGCAGAAATAAACATGTTTCTGCAAGTTTGGTCAACCCCATGTAAGTTATGGGGCAGTAACATCACACTTTTCAAAACGTGTTTTTCAGCCCGAAATAAACGCGTTTTTTTCAGACAACTGAATCCCCATGTAACAGCAAGGCTCAGAAGAGCCCACACACTCAGCCCTTAACCCCAGTGTACAGAAAGTGTCAAAATGTGTTTTTCAGCAGAAATAAACATGTTTCTGCAAGTTTGGTCAACCCCATGTAAGTTATGGGGCAGTAACATCACACTTTTCAAAACGTGTTTTTCAGCCCGAAATAAACGCGTTTTTTCAGACAACTGAATCTACTTGTAACAGCAAGGCTCAGAAGTGCCCACACACTCAGCCCTTAACCCCAGTGTGCAGAAAGGGTCAAAACGTGTTTTTCAGCAGAAATAAACATGTTTCTGCAAGTTTGGTCAACCCCATGTAAGTTATGGGGCAGTAACAAGACACTTTTCAAAACGTGTTTTTCAGCCCGAAATAAACGCGTTTTTTCAGACAGCAGAATCTCAGTGTAACTGCTAGGCTCAGAAGAGCCCACACACTCAGCTCTTAACCCCAGTGTGCAGAAAGGGTCAAAACGTGTTTTTCAGCAGAAATAAACATGTTTCTGCAAGTTTGGTCAACCCCATGTAAGTTATGGGGCAGTAACATCACACTTTTCAAAACGTGTTTTTCAGCCCGAAATAAACGCGTTTTTTCAGACAACTGAATCCCCATGTAACAGCAAGGCTCAGAAGAGCCCACACACTCAGCCCTTAACCCCAGTGTACAGAAAGTGTCAAAATGTGTTTTTCAGCAGAAATAAACATGTTTCTGCAAGTTTGGTCAACCCCATGTAAGTTATGGGGCAGTAACAAGACACTTTTCAAAACGTGTTTTTCAGCCCGAAATAAACGCGTTTTTTCAGACAACTGAATCTCCTTGTAATAGCAAGGCTCAGAAGAGCCCACACACTCAGCCCTTAACCCCAGTGTACAGAAAGTGTCAAAACGTGTTTTTCAGCAGAAATAAACATGTTTCTGCAAGTTTGGTCAACCCCATGTAAGTTATGGGGCAGTAACATCACACTTTTCAAAACGTGTTTTTGAGCCCGAAATAAACGCGTTTTTTCAGACAACTGAATCTACTTGTAACAGCAAGGCTCAGAAGTGCCCACACACTCAGCCCTTAACCCCAGTGTGCAGAAAGGGTCAAAACGTGTTTTTCAGCAGAAATAAACATGTTTCTGCAAGTTTGGTCAACCCCATGTAAGTTATGGGGCAGTAACAAGACACTTTTCAAAACGTGTTTTTCAGCCCGAAATAAACGCGTTTTTTCAGACAACTGAATCTCCTTGTAATAGCAAGGCTCAGAAGAGCCCACACACTCAGCCCTTAACCCCAGTGTGCAGAAAGGGTCAAAACGTGTTTTTCAGCAGAAATAAACATGTTTCTGCAAGTTTGGTCAACCCCATGTAAGTTATGGGGCAGTAACAAGACACTTTTCAAAACGTGTTTTTCAGCCCGAAATAAACGCGTTTTTTCAGACAACTGAATCTCCTTGTAATAGCAAGGCTCAGAAGAGCCCACACACTCAGCCCTTAACCCCAGTGTACAGAAAGTGTCAAAATGTGTTTTTCAGCAGAAATAAACATGTTTCTGCAAGTTTGGTCAACCCCATGTAAGTTATGGGGCAGTAACATCACACTTTTCAAAACGTGTTTTTCAGCCCGAAATAAACGCGTTTTTTCAGACAACTGAATCTACTTGTAACAGCAAGGCTCAGAAGAGCCCACACACTCAGCCCTTAACCCCAGTGTACAGAAAGTGTCAAAACGTGTTTTTCAGCAGAAATAAACATGTTTCTGCAAGTTTGGTCAACCCCATGTAAGTTATGGGGCAGTAACATCACACTTTTCAAAACGTGTTTTTGAGCCCGAAATAAACACGTTTTTTCAGACAACTGAATCTACTTGTAACAGCAAGGCTCAGAAGTGCCCACACACTCAGCCCTTAACCCCAGTGTGCAGAAAGGGTCAAAACGTGTTTTTCAGCAGAAATAAACATGTTTCTACAAGTTTGGTTAACCCCATGTAAGTTATGGGGCAGTAACAAGACACTTTTCAAAACGTGTTTTTCAGCCCGAAATAAACGCGTTTTTTCAGACAGCAGAATCTCAGTGTAACTGCTAGGCTCAGAAGAGCCCACACACTCAGCTCTTAACCCCAGTGTGCAGAAAGGGTCAAAACGTGTTTTTCAGCAGAAATAAACATGTTTCTGCAAGTTTGGTCAACCCCATGTAAGTTATGGGGCAGTAACATCACACTTTTCAAAACGTGTTTTTCAGCCCGAAATAAACGCGTTTTTTCAGACAACTGAATCTACTTGTAACAGCAAGGCTCAGAAGTGCCCACACACTCAGCCCTTAACCCCAGTGTGCAGAAAGGGTCAAAACGTGTTTTTCAGCAGAAATAAACATGTTTCTGCAAGTTTGGTCAACCCCATGTAAGTTATGGGGCAGTAACAAGACACTTTTCAAAACGTGTTTTTCAGCCCGAAATAAACGCGTTTTTTCAGACAGCAGAATCTCAGTGTAACTGCTAGGCTCAGAAGAGCCCACACACTCAGCTCTTAACCCCAGTGTGCAGAAAGGGTCAAAACGTGTTTTTCAGCAGAAATAAACATGTTTCTGCAAGTTTGGTCAACCCCATGTAAGTTATGGGGCAGTAACATCACACTTTTCAAAACGTGTTTTTCAGCCCGAAATAAACGCGTTTTTTCAGACAACTGAATCCCCATGTAACAGCAAGGCTCAGAAGAGCCCACACACTCAGCCCTTAACCCCAGTGTACAGAAAGTGTCAAAATGTGTTTTTCAGCAGAAATAAACATGTTTCTGCAAGTTTGGTCAACCCCATGTAAGTTATGGGGCAGTAACAAGACACTTTTCAAAACGTGTTTTTCAGCCCGAAATAAACGCGTTTTTTCAGACAACTGAATCTCCTTGTAATAGCAAGGCTCAGAAGAGCCCACACACTCAGCCCTTAACCCCAGTGTGCAGAAAGGGTCAAAACGTGTTTTTCAGCAGAAATAAACATGTTTCTGCAAGTTTGGTCAACCCCATGTAAGTTATGGGGCAGTAACAAGACACTTTTCAAAACGTGTTTTTCAGCCCGAAATAAACGCGTTTTTTCAGACAACTGAATCTCCTTGTAATAGCAAGGCTCAGAAGAGCCCACACACTCAGCCCTTAACCCCAGTGTACAGAAAGTGTCAAAACGTGTTTTTCAGCAGAAATAAACATGTTTCTGCAAGTTTGGTCAACCCCATGTAAGTTATGGGGCAGTAACATCACACTTTTCAAAACGTGTTTTTGAGCCCGAAATAAACGCGTTTTTTCAGACAACTGAATCTACTTGTAACAGCAAGGCTCAGAAGTGCCCACACACTCAGCCCTTAACCCCAGTGTGCAGAAAGGGTCAAAACGTGTTTTTCAGCAGAAATAAACATGTTTCTGCAAGTTTGGTCAACCCCATGTAAGTTATGGGGCAGTAACAAGACACTTTTCAAAACGTGTTTTTCAGCCCGAAATAAACGCGTTTTTTCAGACAACTGAATCTCCTTGTAATAGCAAGGCTCAGAAGAGCCCACACACTCAGCCCTTAACCCCAGTGTGCAGAAAGGGTCAAAACGTGTTTTTCAGCAGAAATAAACATGTTTCTGCAAGTTTGGTCAACCCCATGTAAGTTATGGGGCAGTAACAAGACACTTTTCAAAACGTGTTTTTCAGCCCGAAATAAACGCGTTTTTTCAGACAACTGAATCTCCTTGTAATAGCAAGGCTCAGAAGAGCCCACACACTCAGCCCTTAACCCCAGTGTACAGAAAGTGTCAAAATGTGTTTTTCAGCAGAAATAAACATGTTTCTGCAAGTTTGGTCAACCCCATGTAAGTTATGGGGCAGTAACATCACACTTTTCAAAACGTGTTTTTCAGCCCGAAATAAACGCGTTTTTTCAGACAACTGAATCTACTTGTAACAGCAAGGCTCAGAAGTGCCCACACACTCAGCCCTTAACCCCAGTGTGCAGAAAGGGTCAAAACGTGTTTTTCAGCAGAAATAAACATGTTTCTACAAGTTTGGTTAACCCCATGTAAGTTATGGGGCAGTAACAAGACACTTTTCAAAACGTGTTTTTCAGCCCGAAATAAACGCGTTTTTTCAGACAGCAGAATCTCAGTGTAACTGCTAGGCTCAGAAGAGCCCACACACTCAGCTCTTAACCCCAGTGTGCAGAAAGGGTCAAAACGTGTTTTTCAGCAGAAATAAACATGTTTCTGCAAGTTTGGTCAACCCCATGTAAGTTATGGGGCAGTAACATCACACTTTTCAAAACGTGTTTTTCAGCCCGAAATAAACGCGTTTTTTTCAGACAACTGAATCCCCATGTAACAGCAAGGCTCAGAAGAGCCCACACACTCAGCCCTTAACCCCAGTGTACAGAAAGTGTCAAAATGTGTTTTTCAGCAGAAATAAACATGTTTCTGCAAGTTTGGTCACCCCCATGTAAGTTATGGGGCAGTAACAAGACACTTTTCAAAACGTGTTTTTCAGCCCGAAATAAACGCGTTTTTTCAGACAACTGAATCTCCTTGTAATAGCAAGGCTCAGAAGAGCCCACACACTCAGCCCTTAACCCCAGTGTACAGAAAGTGTCAAAACGTGTTTTTCAGCAGAAATAAACATATTTCTGCAAGTTTGGTCAACCCCATGTAAGTTATGGGGCAGTAACATCACACTTTTCAAAACGTGTTTTTGAGCCCGAAATAAACGCGTTTTTTCAGACAACTGAATCTACTTGTAACAGCAAGGCTCAGAAGTGCCCACACACTCAGCCCTTAACCCCAGTGTACAGAAAGTGTCAAAACGTGTTTTTCAGCAGAAATAAACATGTTTCTGCAAGTTTGGTCAACCCCATGTAAGTTATGGGGCAGTAACATCACACTTTTCAAAACGTGTTTTTCAGCCCGAAATAAACGCGTTTTTTCAGACAACTGAATCTACTTGTAACAGCAAGGCTCAGAAGTGCCCACACACTCAGCCCTTAACCCCAGTGTGCAGAAAGGGTCAAAACGTGTTTTTCAGCAGAAATAAACATGTTTCTGCAAGTTTGGTCAACCCCATGTAAGTTATGGGGCAGTAACAAGACACTTTTCAAAACGTGTTTTTCAGCCCGAAATAAACGCGTTTTTTCAGACAGCAGAATCTCAGTGTAACTGCTAGGCTCAGAAGAGCCCACACACTCAGCTCTTAACCCCAGTGTGCAGAAAGGGTCAAAACGTGTTTTTCAGCAGAAATAAACATGTTTCTGCAAGTTTGGTCAACCCCATGTAAGTTATGGGGCAGTAACATCACACTTTTCAAAACGTGTTTTTCAGCCCGAAATAAACGCGTTTTTTCAGACAACTGAATCCCCATGTAACAGCAAGGCTCAGAAGAGCCCACACACTCAGCCCTTAACCCCAGTGTACAGAAAGTGTCAAAATGTGTTTTTCAGCAGAAATAAACATGTTTCTGCAAGTTTGGTCAACCCCATGTAAGTTATGGGGCAGTAACAAGACACTTTTCAAAACGTGTTTTTCAGCCCGAAATAAACGCGTTTTTTCAGACAACTGAATCTCCTTGTAATAGCAAGGCTCAGAAGAGCCCACACACTCAGCCCTTAACCCCAGTGTACAGAAAGTGTCAAAACGTGTTTTTCAGCAGAAATAAACATGTTTCTGCAAGTTTGGTCAACCCCATGTAAGTTATGGGGCAGTAACATCACACTTTTCAAAACGTGTTTTTGAGCCCGAAATAAACGCGTTTTTTCAGACAACTGAATCTACTTGTAACAGCAAGGCTCAGAAGTGCCCACACACTCAGCCCTTAACCCCAGTGTGCAGAAAGGGTCAAAACGTGTTTTTCAGCAGAAATAAACATGTTTCTGCAAGTTTGGTCAACCCCATGTAAGTTATGGGGCAGTAACAAGACACTTTTCAAAACGTGTTTTTCAGCCCGAAATAAACGCGTTTTTTCAGACAACTGAATCTCCTTGTAATAGCAAGGCTCAGAAGAGCCCACACACTCAGCCCTTAACCCCAGTGTGCAGAAAGGGTCAAAACGTGTTTTTCAGCAGAAATAAACATGTTTCTGCAAGTTTGGTCAACCCCATGTAAGTTATGGGGCAGTAACAAGACACTTTTCAAAACGTGTTTTTCAGCCCGAAATAAACGCGTTTTTTCAGACAACTGAATCTCCTTGTAATAGCAAGGCTCAGAAGAGCCCACACACTCAGCCCTTAACCCCAGTGTACAGAAAGTGTCAAAATGTGTTTTTCAGCAGAAATAAACATGTTTCTGCAAGTTTGGTCAACCCCATGTAAGTTATGGGGCAGTAACATCACACTTTTCAAAACGTGTTTTTCAGCCCGAAATAAACGCGTTTTTTCAGACAACTGAATCTACTTGTAACAGCAAGGCTCAGAAGAGCCCACACACTCAGCCCTTAACCCCAGTGTACAGAAAGTGTCAAAACGTGTTTTTCAGCAGAAATAAACATGTTTCTGCAAGTTTGGTCAACCCCATGTAAGTTATGGGGCAGTAACATCACACTTTTCAAAACGTGTTTTTGAGCCCGAAATAAACGCGTTTTTTCAGACAACTGAATCTACTTGTAACAGCAAGGCTCAGAAGTGCCCACACACTCAGCCCTTAACCCCAGTGTGCAGAAAGGGTCAAAACGTGTTTTTCAGCAGAAATAAACATGTTTCTACAAGTTTGGTTAACCCCATGTAAGTTATGGGGCAGTAACAAGACACTTTTCAAAACGTGTTTTTCAGCCCGAAATAAACGCGTTTTTTCAGACAGCAGAATCTCAGTGTAACTGCTAGGCTCAGAAGAGCCCACACACTCAGCTCTTAACCCCAGTGTGCAGAAAGGGTCAAAACGTGTTTTTCAGCAGAAATAAACATGTTTCTGCAAGTTTGGTCAACCCCATGTAAGTTATGGGGCAGTAACATCACACTTTTCAAAACGTGTTTTTCAGCCCGAAATAAACGCGTTTTTTCAGACAACTGAATCTACTTGTAACAGCAAGGCTCAGAAGTGCCCACACACTCAGCCCTTAACCCCAGTGTGCAGAAAGGGTCAAAACGTGTTTTTCAGCAGAAATAAACATGTTTCTGCAAGTTTGGTCAACCCCATGTAAGTTATGGGGCAGTAACAAGACACTTTTCAAAACGTGTTTTTCAGCCCGAAATAAACGCGTTTTTTCAGACAGCAGAATCTCAGTGTAACTGCTAGGCTCAGAAGAGCCCACACACTCAGCTCTTAACCCCAGTGTGCAGAAAGGGTCAAAACGTGTTTTTCAGCAGAAATAAACATGTTTCTGCAAGTTTGGTCAACCCCATGTAAGTTATGGGGCAGTAACATCACACTTTTCAAAACGTGTTTTTCAGCCCGAAATAAACGCGTTTTTTCAGACAACTGAATCCCCATGTAACAGCAAGGCTCAGAAGAGCCCACACACTCAGCCCTTAACCCCAGTGTACAGAAAGTGTCAAAATGTGTTTTTCAGCAGAAATAAACATGTTTCTGCAAGTTTGGTCAACCCCATGTAAGTTATGGGGCAGTAACAAGACACTTTTCAAAACGTGTTTTTCAGCCCGAAATAAACGCGTTTTTTCAGACAACTGAATCTCCTTGTAATAGCAAGGCTCAGAAGAGCCCACACACTCAGCCCTTAACCCCAGTGTGCAGAAAGGGTCAAAACGTGTTTTTCAGCAGAAATAAACATGTTTCTGCAAGTTTGGTCAACCCCATGTAAGTTATGGGGCAGTAACAAGACACTTTTCAAAACGTGTTTTTCAGCCCGAAATAAACGCGTTTTTTCAGACAACTGAATCTCCTTGTAATAGCAAGGCTCAGAAGAGCCCACACACTCAGCCCTTAACCCCAGTGTACAGAAAGTGTCAAAACGTGTTTTTCAGCAGAAATAAACATGTTTCTGCAAGTTTGGTCAACCCCATGTAAGTTATGGGGCAGTAACATCACACTTTTCAAAACGTGTTTTTGAGCCCGAAATAAACGCGTTTTTTCAGACAACTGAATCTACTTGTAACAGCAAGGCTCAGAAGTGCCCACACACTCAGCCCTTAACCCCAGTGTGCAGAAAGGGTCAAAACGTGTTTTTCAGCAGAAATAAACATGTTTCTGCAAGTTTGGTCAACCCCATGTAAGTTATGGGGCAGTAACAAGACACTTTTCAAAACGTGTTTTTCAGCCCGAAATAAACGCGTTTTTTCAGACAACTGAATCTCCTTGTAATAGCAAGGCTCAGAAGAGCCCACACACTCAGCCCTTAACCCCAGTGTGCAGAAAGGGTCAAAACGTGTTTTTCAGCAGAAATAAACATGTTTCTGCAAGTTTGGTCAACCCCATGTAAGTTATGGGGCAGTAACAAGACACTTTTCAAAACGTGTTTTTCAGCCCGAAATAAACGCGTTTTTTCAGACAACTGAATCTCCTTGTAATAGCAAGGCTCAGAAGAGCCCACACACTCAGCCCTTAACCCCAGTGTACAGAAAGTGTCAAAATGTGTTTTTCAGCAGAAATAAACATGTTTCTGCAAGTTTGGTCAACCCCATGTAAGTTATGGGGCAGTAACATCACACTTTTCAAAACGTGTTTTTCAGCCCGAAATAAACGCGTTTTTTCAGACAACTGAATCTACTTGTAACAGCAAGGCTCAGAAGTGCCCACACACTCAGCCCTTAACCCCAGTGTGCAGAAAGGGTCAAAACGTGTTTTTCAGCAGAAATAAACATGTTTCTACAAGTTTGGTTAACCCCATGTAAGTTATGGGGCAGTAACAAGACACTTTTCAAAACGTGTTTTTCAGCCCGAAATAAACGCGTTTTTTCAGACAGCAGAATCTCAGTGTAACTGCTAGGCTCAGAAGAGCCCACACACTCAGCTCTTAACCCCAGTGTGCAGAAAGGGTCAAAACGTGTTTTTCAGCAGAAATAAACATGTTTCTGCAAGTTTGGTCAACCCCATGTAAGTTATGGGGCAGTAACATCACACTTTTCAAAACGTGTTTTTCAGCCCGAAATAAACGCGTTTTTTTCAGACAACTGAATCCCCATGTAACAGCAAGGCTCAGAAGAGCCCACACACTCAGCCCTTAACCCCAGTGTACAGAAAGTGTCAAAATGTGTTTTTCAGCAGAAATAAACATGTTTCTGCAAGTTTGGTCACCCCCATGTAAGTTATGGGGCAGTAACAAGACACTTTTCAAAACGTGTTTTTCAGCCCGAAATAAACGCGTTTTTTCAGACAACTGAATCTCCTTGTAATAGCAAGGCTCAGAAGAGCCCACACACTCAGCCCTTAACCCCAGTGTACAGAAAGTGTCAAAACGTGTTTTTCAGCAGAAATAAACATATTTCTGCAAGTTTGGTCAACCCCATGTAAGTTATGGGGCAGTAACATCACACTTTTCAAAACGTGTTTTTGAGCCCGAAATAAACGCGTTTTTTCAGACAACTGAATCTACTTGTAACAGCAAGGCTCAGAAGTGCCCACACACTCAGCCCTTAACCCCAGTGTACAGAAAGTGTCAAAACGTGTTTTTCAGCAGAAATAAACATGTTTCTGCAAGTTTGGTCAACCCCATGTAAGTTATGGGGCAGTAACATCACACTTTTCAAAACGTGTTTTTCAGCCCGAAATAAACGCGTTTTTTCAGACAACTGAATCTACTTGTAACAGCAAGGCTCAGAAGTGCCCACACACTCAGTCCTTAACCCCAGTGTGCAGAAAGGGTCAAAACGTGTTTTTCAGCAGAAATAAACATGTTTCTGCAAGTTTGGTCAACCCCATGTAAGTTATGGGGCAGTAACAAGACACTTTTCAAAACGTGTTTTTCAGCCCGAAATAAACGCGTTTTTTCAGACAGCAGAATCTCAGTGTAACTGCTAGGCTCAGAAGAGCCCACACACTCAGCTCTTAACCCCAGTGTGCAGAAAGGGTCAAAACGTGTTTTTCAGCAGAAATAAACATGTTTCTGCAAGTTTGGTCAACCCCATGTAAGTTATGGGGCAGTAACATCACACTTTTCAAAACGTGTTTTTCAGCCCGAAATAAACGCGTTTTTTCAGGCAACTGAATCTACTTGTAACAGCAAGGCTCAGAAGTGCCCACACACTCAGCCCTTAACCCCAGTGTGCAGAAAGGGTCAAAACGTGTTTTTCAGCAGAAATAAACATGTTTCTGCAAGTTTGGTCAACCCCATGTAAGTTATGGGGCAGTAACAAGACACTTTTCAAAACGTGTTTTTCAGCCCGAAATAAACGCGTTTTTTCAGACAGCAGAATCTCAGTGTAACTGCTAGGCTCAGAAGAGCCCACACACTCAGCTCTTAACCCCAGTGTGCAGAAAGGGTCAAAACGTGTTTTTCAGCAGAAATAAACATGTTTCTGCAAGTTTGGTCAACCCCATGTAAGTTATGGGGCAGTAACATCACACTTTTCAAAACGTGTTTTTCAGCCCGAAATAAACGCGTTTTTTCAGACAACTGAATCCCCATGTAACAGCAAGGCTCAGAAGAGCCCACACACTCAGCCCTTAACCCCAGTGTACAGAAAGTGTCAAAATGTGTTTTTCAGCAGAAATAAACATGTTTCTGCAAGTTTGGTCAACCCCATGTAAGTTATGGGGCAGTAACAAGACACTTTTCAAAACGTGTTTTTCAGCCCGAAATAAACGCGTTTTTTCAGACAACTGAATCTCCTTGTAATAGCAAGGCTCAGAAGAGCCCACACACTCAGCCCTTAAGCCCAGTGTGCAGAAAGGGTCAAAACGTGTTTTTCAGCAGAAATAAACATGTTTCTGCAAGTTTGGTCAACCCCATGTAATTTATGGGGCAGTAACATGACACTTTTCAAAACGTGTTTTTCAGCCCGAAATAAACGCGTTTTTTCAGACAACTGAATCTCCTTGTAATAGCAAGGCTCAGAAGAGCCCACACACTCAGCCCTTAACCCCAGTGTACAGAAAGTGTCAAAACGTGTTTTTCAGCAGAAATAAACATGTTTCTGCAAGTTTGGTGAACCCCATGTAAGTTATGGGGCAGTAACATCACACTTTTCAAAACGTGTTTTTGAGCCCGAAATAAACGCGTTTTTTCAGACAACTGAATCTACTTGTAACAGCAAGGCTCAGAAGAGCCCACACACTCAGCCCTTAACCCCAGTGTGCAGAAAGGGTCAAAACGTGTTTTTCAGCAGAAATAAACATGTTTCTGCAAGTTTGGTCAACCCCATGTAAGTTATGGGGCAGTAACAAGACACTTTTCAAAACGTGTTTTTCAGCCCGAAATAAACGCGTTTTTTCAGACAACTGAATCTCCTTGTAATAGCAAGGCTCAGAAGAGCCCACACACTCAGCCCTTAACCCCAGTGTACAGAAAGTGTGAAAACATGTTTTTCAGCAGAAATAAACATGTTTCTGCAAGTTTGGTCAACCCCATGTAAGTTATGGGGCAGTAACAAGACACTTTTCAAAACGTGTTTTTCAGCCCGAAATAAACGCGTTTTTTCAGACAACTGAATCTCCTTGTAATAGCAAGGCTCAGAAGAGCCCACACACTCAGCCCTTAACCCCAGTGTACAGAAAGTGTCAAAACGTGTTTTTCAGCAGAAATAAACATGTTTCTGCAAGTTTGGTCAACCCCATATAAGTTATGGGGCAGTAACATCACACTTTTCAAAACGTGTTTTTCAGCCCGAAATAAACGCGTTTTTTCAGACAACTGAATCTCCTTGTAACAGCAAGGCTCAGAAGAGCCCACACACTCAGCCCTTAACCCCAGTGTGCAGAAAGGGTCAAAACGTGTTTTTCAGCAGAAATAAACATGTTTCTGCAAGTTTGGTCAACCCCATGTAAGTTATGGGGCAGTAACATCACACTTTTCAAAACGTGTTTTTCAGCCCGAAATAAACGCGTTTTTTCAGACAGCTGAATCTACTTGTAACAGCAAGGCTCAGAAGTGCCCACACACTCAGCCCTTAACCCCAGTGTGCAGAAAGGGTCAAAACGTGTTTTTCAGCAGAAATAAACATGTTTCTGCAAGTTTGGTCAACCCCATATAAGTTATGGGGCAGTAACATCACACTTTTCAAAACGTGTTTTTCAGCCCGAAATAAACGCGTTTTTTCAGACAACTGAATCTACTTGTAACAGCAAGGCTCAGAAGTGCCCACACACTCAGCCCTTAACCCCAGTATGCAGAAAGGGTCAAAATGTGTTTTTCAGCAGAAATAAACATGTTTCTGCAAGTTTGGTCAACCCCATGTAAGTTGTGGGGCAGTAACATCACACTTTTCAAAACGTGTTTTTCAGCCCGAAATAAACGCGTTTTTTCAGACAACTGAATCTACTTGTAACAGCAAGGCTCAGAAGTGCCCACACACTCAGCCCTTAACCCCAGTGTGCAGAAAGGGTCAAAACGTGTTTTTCAGCAGAAATAAACATGTTTCTGCAAGTTTGGTCAACCCCATGTAAGTTATGGGGCAGTAACATCACACTTTTCAAAACGTGTTTTTCAGCCCGAAATAAACGCGTTTTTTCAGACAGCTGAATCTACTTGTAACAGCAAGGCTCAGAAGTGCCCACTCACTCAGCCCTTAACCCCAGTGTGCAGAAAGGGTCAAAACGTGTTTTTCAGCAGAAATAAACATGTTTCTGCAAGTTTGGTCAACCCCATATAAGTTATGGGGCAGTAACATCACACTTTTCAAAACGTGTTTTCAGCCCGAAATAAACGCGTTTTTTCAGACAACTGAATCTACTTGTAACAGCAAGGCTCAGAAGTGCCCACACACTCAGCCCTTAACCCCAGTATGCAGAAAGGGTCAAAACGTGTTTTTCAGCAGAAATAAACATGTTTCTGCAAGTTTGGTCAACCCCATGTAAGTTGTGGGGCAGTAACATCACACTTTTCAAAACGTGTTTTTCAGCCCGAAATAAACGCGTTTTTTCAGACAACTGAATCTACTTGTAACAGCAAGGCTCAGAAGTGCCCACACACTCAGCCCTTAACCCCATTGTGCAGAAAGGGTCAAAACGTGTTTTTCAGCAGAAATAAACATGTTTCTGCAAGTTTGGTCAACCCCATGTAAGTTATGGGGCAGTAACAAGACACTTTTCAAAACGTGTTTTTCAGCCCGAAATAAACGCGTTTTTTCAGGCAACTGAATCTACTTGTAACAGCAAGGCTCAGAAGTGCCCACACACTCAGCCCTTAACCCCAGTGTGCAGAAAGGGTCAAAACGTGTTTTTCAGCAGAAATAAACATGTTTCTGCAAGTTTGGTCAACCCCATGTAAGTTATGGGGCAGTAACATCACACTTTTCAAAACGTGTTTTTCAGCCCGAAATAAACGCGTTTTTTCAGACAACTGAATCTCCTTGTAATAGCAAGGCTCAGAAGAGCCCACACACTCAGCCCTTAACCCCAGTGTACAGAAAGTGTCAAAATGTGTTTTTCAGCAGAAATAAACATGTTTCTGCAAGTTTGGTCAACCCCATGTAAGTTATGGGGCAGTAACATCACACTTTTCAAAACGTGTTTTTCAGCCCGAAATAAACGCGTTTTTTCAGACAACTGAATCTACTTGTAACAGCAAGGCTCAGAAGAGCCCACACACTGAGCCCTTAACCCCAGTGTACAGAAAGTGTCAAAACGTGTTTTTCAGCAGAAATAAACATGTTTCTGCAAGTTTGGTCAACCCCATGTAAGTTATGGGGCAGTAACATCACACTTTTCAAAACGTGTTTTTGAGCCCGAAATAAACGCGTTTTTTCAGACAGCTGAATCTACTTGTAACAGCAAGGCTCAGAAGTGCCCACACACTCAGCCCTTAACCCCAGTGTACAGAAAGTGTCAAAATGTGTTTTTCAGCAGAAATAAACATGTTTCTGCAAGTTTGGTCACCCCCATGTAAGTTATGGGGCAGTAACAAGACACTTTTCAAAACGTGTTTTTCAGCCCGAAATAAACGCGTTTTTTCAGACAACTGAATCTCCTTGTAATAGCAAGGCTCAGAAGAGCCCACACACTCAGCCCTTAACCCCAGTGTACAGAAAGTGTCAAAACGTGTTTTTCAGCAGAAATAAACATATTTCTGCAAGTTTGGTCAACCCCATGTAAGTTATGGGGCAGTAACATCACACTTTTCAAAACGTGTTTTTGAGCCCGAAATAAACGCGTTTTTTCAGACAACTGAATCTACTTGTAACAGCAAGGCTCAGAAGTGCCCACACACTCAGCCCTTAACCCCAGTGTGCAGAAAGGGTCAAAACGTGTTTTTCAGCAGAAATAAACATGTTTCTGCAAGTTTGGTCAACCCCATGTAAGTTATGGGGCAGTAACATCACACTTTTCAAAACGTGTTTTTCAGCCCGAAATAAACGCGTTTTTTCAGACAACTGAATCTCCTTGTAACAGCAAGGCTCAGAAGTGCCCGCACACTCAGCCCTTAACCCCAGTGTGCAGAAAGGGTCAAAACGTGTTTTTCAGCAGAAATAAACATGTTTCTGCAAGTTTGGTCAACCATGTAAGTTATGGGGCAGTAACATCACACTTTTCAAAACGTGTTTTTCAGCCCGAAATAAACGCGTTTTTTCAGACAGCTGAATCTACTTGTAACAGCAAGGCTCAGAAGTGCCCACACACTCAGCCCTTAACCCCAGTGTGCAGAAAGGGTCAAAACGTGTTTTTCAGCAGAAATAAACATGTTTCTGCAAGTTTGGTCAACCCCATGTAAGTTGTGGGGCAGTAACATCACACTTTTCAAAACGTGTTTTTGAGCCCGAAATAAACGCGTTTTTTCAGACAGCAGAATCTCAGTGTAACTGCTAGGCTCAGAAGAGCCCACACACTCAGCTCTTAACCCCAGTGTGCAGAAAGGGTCAAAACGTGTTTTTCAGCAGAAATAAACATGTTTCTGCAAGTTTGGCCAACCCCATGTAAGTTATGGGGCAGTAACATCACACTTTTCAAAACGTGTTTTTGAGCCCGAAATAAACGCGTTTTTTCAGACAGCAGAATCTCAGTGTAACTGCTAGGCTCAGAAGAGCCCACACACTCAGCTCTTAACCCCAGTGTGCAGAAAGGGTCAAAACGTGTTTTTCAGCCCGAAATAAACGCGTTTTTTTCAGACAACTGAATCCCCATGTAACAGCAAGGCTCAGAAGAGCCCACACACTCAGCCCTTAACCCCAGTGTACAGAAAGTGTCAAAATGTGTTTTTCAGCAGAAATAAACATGTTTCTGCAAGTTTGGTCAACCCCATGTAAGTTATGGGGCAGTAACATCACACTTTTCAAAACGTTTTTTTCAGCCCGAAATAAACGCGTTTTTTCAGACAACTGAATCTACTTGTAACAGCAAGGCTCAGAAGTGCCCACACACTCAGCCCTTAACCCCAGTGTGCAGAAAGGGTCAAAACGTGTTTTTCAGCAGAAATAAACATGTTTCTGCAAGTTTGGCCAACCCCATGTAAGTTATGGGGCAGTAACATCACACTTTTCAAAACGTGTTTTTGAGCCCGAAATAAACGCGTTTTTTCAGACAGCAGAATCTCAGTGTAACTGCTAGGCTCAGAAGAGCCCACACACTCAGCTCTTAACCCCAGTGTGCAGAAAGGGTCAAAACGTGTTTTTCAGCCCGAAATAAACGCGTTTTTTTCAGACAACTGAATCCCCATGTAACAGCAAGGCTCAGAAGAGCCCACACACTCAGCCCTTAACCCCAGTGTACAGAAAGTGTCAAAATGTGTTTTTCAGCAGAAATAAACATGTTTCTGCAAGTTTGGTCAACCCCATGTAAGTTATGGGGCAGTAACATCACACTTTTCAAAACGTTTTTTTCAGCCCGAAATAAACGCGTTTTTTCAGACAACTGAATCTACTTGTAACAGCAAGGCTCAGAAGTGCCCACACACTCAGCCCTTAACCCCAGTGTGCAGAAAGGGTCAAAACGTGTTTTTCAGCAGAAATAAACATGTTTCTGCAAGTTTGGTCAACCCCATGTAAGTTATGGGGCAGTAACATCACACTTTTCAAAACGTGTTTTTCAGCCCGAAATAAACGCGTTTTTTCAGACAGCTGAATCTACTTGTAACAGCAAGGCTCAGAAGTGCCCACACACTCAGCCCTTAACCCCAGTGTGCAGAAAGGGTCAAAACGTGTTTTTCAGCAGAAATAAACATGTTTCTGCAAGTTTGGTCAACCCCATGTAAGTTATGGGACAGTAACAAGACACTTTTCAAAACGTGTTTTTCAGCCCGAAATAAACGCGTTTTTTCAGACAGCAGAATCTCAGTGTAACTGCTAGGCTCAGAAGAGCCCACACACTCAGCTCTTAACCCCAGTGTGCAGAAAGGGTCAAAACGTGTTTTTCAGCAGAAATAAACATGTTTCTGCAAGTTTGGTCAACCCCATGTAAGTTATGGGGCAGTAACATCACACTTTTCAAAACGTGTTTTTCAGCCCGAAATAAACGCGTTTTTTCAGACAACTGAATCCCCATGTAACAGCAAGGCTCAGAAGAGCCCACACACTCAGCCCTTAACCCCAGTGTACAGAAAGTGTCAAAATGTGTTTTTCAGCAGAAATAAACATGTTTCTGCAAGTTTGGTCAACCCCATGTAAGTTATGGGGCAGTAACAAGACACTTTTCAAAACGTGTTTTTCAGCCCGAAATAAACGCGTTTTTTCAGACAACTGAATCTCCTTGTAATAGCAAGGCTCAGAAGAGCCCACACACTCAGCCCTTAACCCCAGTGTGCAGAAAGGGTCAAAACGTGTTTTTCAGCAGAAATAAACATGTTTCTGCAAGTTTGGTCAACCCCATGTAAGTTATGGGGCAGTAACAAGACACTTTTCAAAACGTGTTTTTCAGCCCGAAATAAACGCGTTTTTTCAGACAACTGAATCTCCTTGTAATAGCAAGGCTCAGAAGAGCCCACACACTCAGCCCTTAACCCCAGTGTACAGAAAGTGTCAAAACGTGTTTTTCAGCAGAAATAAACATGTTTCTGCAAGTTTGGTCAACCCCATGTAAGTTATGGGGCAGTAACATCACACTTTTCAAAACGTGTTTTTGAGCCCGAAATAAACGCGTTTTTTCAGACAACTGAATCTACTTGTAACAGCAAGGCTCAGAAGTGCCCACACACTCAGCCCTTAACCCCAGTGTGCAGAAAGGGTCAAAACGTGTTTTTCAGCAGAAATAAACATGTTTCTGCAAGTTTGGTCAACCCCATGTAAGTTATGGGGCAGTAACAAGACACTTTTCAAAACGTGTTTTTCAGCCCGAAATAAACGCGTTTTTTCAGACAACTGAATCTACTTGTAACAGCAAGGCTCAGAAGTGCCCACACACTCAGCCCTTAACCCCAGTGTGCAGAAAGTGTCAAAACGTGTTTTTCAGCAGAAATAAACATATTTCTGCAAGTTTGGTCAACCCCATGTAAGTTATGGGGCAGTAACATCACACTTTTCAAAACGTGTTTTTGAGCCCGAAATAAACGCGTTTTTTCAGACAACTGAATCTACTTGTAACAGCAAGGCTCAGAAGTGCCCACACACTCAGCCCTTAACCCCAGTGTACAGAAAGTGTCAAAACGTGTTTTTCAGCAGAAATAAACATGTTTCTGCAAGTTTGGTCAACCCCATGTAAGTTATGGGGCAGTAACATCACACTTTTCAAAACGTGTTTTTCAGCCCGAAATAAACGCGTTTTTTCAGACAACTGAATCTACTTGTAACAGCAAGGCTCAGAAGTGCCCACACACTCAGTCCTTAACCCCAGTGTGCAGAAAGGGTCAAAACGTGTTTTTCAGCAGAAATAAACATGTTTCTGCAAGTTTGGTCAACCCCATGTAAGTTATGGGGCAGTAACAAGACACTTTTCAAAACGTGTTTTTCAGCCCGAAATAAACGCGTTTTTTCAGACAGCAGAATCTCAGTGTAACTGCTAGGCTCAGAAGAGCCCACACACTCAGCTCTTAACCCCAGTGTGCAGAAAGGGTCAAAACGTGTTTTTCAGCAGAAATAAACATGTTTCTGCAAGTTTGGTCAACCCCATGTAAGTTATGGGGCAGTAACATCACACTTTTCAAAACGTGTTTTTCAGCCCGAAATAAACGCGTTTTTTCAGGCAACTGAATCTACTTGTAACAGCAAGGCTCAGAAGTGCCCACACACTCAGCCCTTAACCCCAGTGTGCAGAAAGGGTCAAAACGTGTTTTTCAGCAGAAATAAACATGTTTCTGCAAGTTTGGTCAACCCCATGTAAGTTATGGGGCAGTAACAAGACACTTTTCAAAACGTGTTTTTCAGCCCGAAATAAACGCGTTTTTTCAGACAGCAGAATCTCAGTGTAACTGCTAGGCTCAGAAGAGCCCACACACTCAGCTCTTAACCCCAGTGTGCAGAAAGGGTCAAAACGTGTTTTTCAGCAGAAATAAACATGTTTCTGCAAGTTTGGTCAACCCATGTAAGTTATGGGGCAGTAACATCACACTTTTCAAAACGTGTTTTTCAGCCCGAAATAAACGCGTTTTTTCAGACAACTGAATCCCCATGTAACAGCAAGGCTCAGAAGAGCCCACACACTCAGCCCTTAACCCCAGTGTACAGAAAGTGTCAAAATGTGTTTTTCAGCAGAAATAAACATGTTTCTGCAAGTTTGGTCAACCCCATGTAAGTTATGGGGCAGTAACAAGACACTTTTCAAAACGTGTTTTTCAGCCCGAAATAAACGCGTTTTTTCAGACAACTGAATCTCCTTGTAATAGCAAGGCTCAGAAGAGCCCACACACTCAGCCCTTAAGCCCAGTGTGCAGAAAGGGTCAAAACGTGTTTTTCAGCAGAAATAAACATGTTTCTGCAAGTTTGGTCAACCCCATGTAATTTATGGGGCAGTAACAAGACACTTTTCAAAACGTGTTTTTCAGCCCGAAATAAACGCGTTTTTTCAGACAACTGAATCTCCTTGTAATAGCAAGGCTCAGAAGAGCCCACACACTCAGCCCTTAACCCCAGTGTACAGAAAGTGTCAAAACGTGTTTTTCAGCAGAAATAAACATGTTTCTGCAAGTTTGGTGAACCCCATGTAAGTTATGGGGCAGTAACATCACACTTTTCAAAACGTGTTTTTGAGCCCGAAATAAACGCGTTTTTTCAGACAACTGAATCTACTTGTAACAGCAAGGCTCAGAAGAGCCCACACACTCAGCCCTTAACCCCAGTGTGCAGAAAGGGTCAAAACGTGTTTTTCAGCAGAAATAAACATGTTTCTGCAAGTTTGGTCAACCCCATGTAAGTTATGGGGCAGTAACAAGACACTTTTCAAAACGTGTTTTTCAGCCCGAAATAAACGCGTTTTTTCAGACAACTGAATCTCCTTGTAATAGCAAGGCTCAGAAGAGCCCACACACTCAGCCCTTAACCCCAGTGTACAGAAAGTGTCAAAACGTGTTTTTCAGCAGAAATAAACATGTTTCTGCAAGTTTGGTCAACCCCATGTAAGTTATGGGGCAGTAACATCACACTTTTCAAAACGTGTTTTTGAGCCCGAAATAAACGCGTTTTTTCAGACAACTGAATCTACTTGTAACAGCAAGGCTCAGAAGTGCCCACACACTCAGCCCTTAACCCCAGTGTGCAGAAAGGGTCAAAACGTGTTTTTCAGCAGAAATAAACATGTTTCTGCAAGTTTGGTCAACCCCATGTAAGTTATGGGGCAGTAACAAGACACTTTTCAAAACGTGTTTTTCAGCCCGAAATAAACGCGTTTTTTCAGACAACTGAATCTCCTTGTAATAGCAAGGCTCAGAAGAGCCCACACACTCAGCCCTTAACCCCAGTGTGCAGAAAGGGTCAAAACGTGTTTTTCAGCAGAAATAAACATGTTTCTGCAAGTTTGGTCAACCCCATGTAAGTTATGGGGCAGTAACAAGACACTTTTCAAAACGTGTTTTTCAGCCCGAAATAAACGCGTTTTTTCAGACAACTGAATCTCCTTGTAATAGCAAGGCTCAGAAGAGCCCACACACTCAGCCCTTAACCCCAGTGTACAGAAAGTGTCAAAATGTGTTTTTCAGCAGAAATAAACATGTTTCTGCAAGTTTGGTCAACCCCATGTAAGTTATGGGGCAGTAACATCACACTTTTCAAAACGTGTTTTTCAGCCCGAAATAAACGCGTTTTTTCAGACAACTGAATCTACTTGTAACAGCAAGGCTCAGAAGTGCCCACACACTCAGCCCTTAACCCCAGTGTGCAGAAAGGGTCAAAACGTGTTTTTCAGCAGAAATAAACATGTTTCTACAAGTTTGGTTAACCCCATGTAAGTTATGGGGCAGTAACAAGACACTTTTCAAAACGTGTTTTTCAGCCCGAAATAAACGCGTTTTTTCAGACAGCAGAATCTCAGTGTAACTGCTAGGCTCAGAAGAGCCCACACACTCAGCTCTTAACCCCAGTGTGCAGAAAGGGTCAAAACGTGTTTTTCAGCAGAAATAAACATGTTTCTGCAAGTTTGGTCAACCCCATGTAAGTTATGGGGCAGTAACATCACACTTTTCAAAACGTGTTTTTCAGCCCGAAATAAACGCGTTTTTTTCAGACAACTGAATCCCCATGTAACAGCAAGGCTCAGAAGAGCCCACACACTCAGCCCTTAACCCCAGTGTACAGAAAGTGTCAAAATGTGTTTTTCAGCAGAAATAAACATGTTTCTGCAAGTTTGGTCACCCCCATGTAAGTTATGGGGCAGTAACAAGACACTTTTCAAAACGTGTTTTTCAGCCCGAAATAAACGCGTTTTTTCAGACAACTGAATCTCCTTGTAATAGCAAGGCTCAGAAGAGCCCACACACTCAGCCCTTAACCCCAGTGTACAGAAAGTGTCAAAACGTGTTTTTCAGCAGAAATAAACATATTTCTGCAAGTTTGGTCAACCCCATGTAAGTTATGGGGCAGTAACATCACACTTTTCAAAACGTGTTTTTGAGCCCGAAATAAACGCGTTTTTTCAGACAACTGAATCTACTTGTAACAGCAAGGCTCAGAAGTGCCCACACACTCAGCCCTTAACCCCAGTGTACAGAAAGTGTCAAAACGTGTTTTTCAGCAGAAATAAACATGTTTCTGCAAGTTTGGTCAACCCCATGTAAGTTATGGGGCAGTAACATCACACTTTTCAAAACGTGTTTTTCAGCCCGAAATAAACGCGTTTTTTCAGACAACTGAATCTACTTGTAACAGCAAGGCTCAGAAGTGCCCACACACTCAGTCCTTAACCCCAGTGTGCAGAAAGGGTCAAAACGTGTTTTTCAGCAGAAATAAACATGTTTCTGCAAGTTTGGTCAACCCCATGTAAGTTATGGGGCAGTAACAAGACACTTTTCAAAACGTGTTTTTCAGCCCGAAATAAACGCGTTTTTTCAGACAGCAGAATCTCAGTGTAACTGCTAGGCTCAGAAGAGCCCACACACTCAGCTCTTAACCCCAGTGTGCAGAAAGGGTCAAAACGTGTTTTTCAGCAGAAATAAACATGTTTCTGCAAGTTTGGTCAACCCCATGTAAGTTATGGGGCAGTAACATCACACTTTTCAAAACGTGTTTTTCAGCCCGAAATAAACGCGTTTTTTCAGGCAACTGAATCTACTTCTAACAGCAAGGCTCAGAAGTGCCCACACACTCAGCCCTTAACCCCAGTGTGCAGAAAGGGTCAAAACGTGTTTTTCAGCAGAAATAAACATGTTTCTGCAAGTTTGGTCAACCCCATGTAAGTTATGGGGCAGTAACAAGACACTTTTCAAAACGTGTTTTTCAGCCCGAAATAAACGCGTTTTTTCAGACAGCAGAATCTCAGTGTAACTGCTAGGCTCAGAAGAGCCCACACACTCAGCTCTTAACCCCAGTGTGCAGAAAGGGTCAAAACGTGTTTTTCAGCAGAAATAAACATGTTTCTGCAAGTTTGGTCAACCCCATGTAAGTTATGGGGCAGTAACATCACACTTTTCAAAACGTGTTTTTCAGCCCGAAATAAACGCGTTTTTTCAGACAACTGAATCCCCATGTAACAGCAAGGCTCAGAAGAGCCCACACACTCAGCCCTTAACCCCAGTGTACAGAAAGTGTCAAAATGTGTTTTTCAGCAGAAATAAACATGTTTCTGCAAGTTTGGTCAACCCCATGTAAGTTATGGGGCAGTAACAAGACACTTTTCAAAACGTGTTTTTCAGCCCGAAATAAACGCGTTTTTTCAGACAACTGAATCTCCTTGTAATAGCAAGGCTCAGAAGAGCCCACACACTCAGCCCTTAAGCCCAGTGTGCAGAAAGGGTCAAAACGTGTTTTTCAGCAGAAATAAACATGTTTCTGCAAGTTTGGTCAACCCCATGTAATATATGGGGCAGTAACATGACACTTTTCAAAACGTGTTTTTCAGCCCGAAATAAACGCGTTTTTTCAGACAACTGAATCTCCTTGTAATAGCAAGGCTCAGAAGAGCCCACACACTCAGCCCTTAACCCCAGTGTACAGAAAGTGTCAAAACGTGTTTTTCAGCAGAAATAAACATGTTTCTGCAAGTTTGGTGAACCCCATGTAAGTTATGGGGCAGTAACATCACACTTTTCAAAACGTGTTTTTGAGCCCGAAATAAACGCGTTTTTTCAGACAACTGAATCTACTTGTAACAGCAAGGCTCAGAAGAGCCCACACACTCAGCCCTTAACCCCAGTGTGCAGAAAGGGTCAAAACGTGTTTTTCAGCAGAAATAAACATGTTTCTGCAAGTTTGGTCAACCCCATGTAAGTTATGGGGCAGTAACAAGACACTTTTCAAAACGTGTTTTTCAGCCCGAAATAAACGCGTTTTTTCAGACAACTGAATCTCCTTGTAATAGCAAGGCTCAGAAGAGCCCACACACTCAGCCCTTAACCCCAGTGTACAGAAAGTGTGAAAACATGTTTTTCAGCAGAAATAAACATGTTTCTGCAAGTTTGGTCAACCCCATGTAAGTTATGGGGCAGTAACAAGACACTTTTCAAAACGTGTTTTTCAGCCCGAAATAAACGCGTTTTTTCAGACAACTGAATCTCCTTGTAATAGCAAGGCTCAGAAGAGCCCACACACTCAGCCCTTAACCCCAGTGTACAGAAAGTGTCAAAACGTGTTTTTCAGCAGAAATAAACATGTTTCTGCAAGTTTGGTCAACCCCATATAAGTTATGGGGCAGTAACATCACACTTTTCAAAACGTGTTTTTCAGCCCGAAATAAACGCGTTTTTTCAGACAACTGAATCTCCTTGTAACAGCAAGGCTCAGAAGAGCCCACACACTCAGCCCTTAACCCCAGTGTGCAGAAAGGGTCAAAACGTGTTTTTCAGCAGAAATAAACATGTTTCTGCAAGTTTGGTCAACCCCATGTAAGTTATGGGGCAGTAACATCACACTTTTCAAAACGTGTTTTTCAGCCCGAAATAAACGCGTTTTTTCAGACAGCTGAATCTACTTGTAACAGCAAGGCTCAGAAGTGCCCACACACTCAGCCCTTAACCCCAGTGTGCAGAAAGGGTCAAAACGTGTTTTTCAGCAGAAATAAACATGTTTCTGCAAGTTTGGTCAACCCCATATAAGTTATGGGGCAGTAACATCACACTTTTCAAAACGTGTTTTTCAGCCCGAAATAAACGCGTTTTTTCAGACAACTGAATCTACTTGTAACAGCAAGGCTCAGAAGTGCCCACACACTCAGCCCTTAACCCCAGTATGCAGAAAGGGTCAAAATGTGTTTTTCAGCAGAAATAAACATGTTTCTGCAAGTTTGGTCAACCCCATGTAAGTTGTGGGGCAGTAACATCACACTTTTCAAAACGTGTTTTTCAGCCCGAAATAAACGCGTTTTTTCAGACAACTGAATCTACTTGTAACAGCAAGGCTCAGAAGTGCCCACACACTCAGCCCTTAACCCCAGTGTGCAGAAAGGGTCAAAACGTGTTTTTCAGCAGAAATAAACATGTTTCTGCAAGTTTGGTCAACCCCATGTAAGTTATGGGGCAGTAACATCACACTTTTCAAAACGTGTTTTTCAGCCCGAAATAAACGCGTTTTTTCAGACAGCTGAATCTACTTGTAACAGCAAGGCTCAGAAGTGCCCACACACTCAGCCCTTAACCCCAGTGTGCAGAAAGGGTCAAAACGTGTTTTTCAGCAGAAATAAACATGTTTCTGCAAGTTTGGTCAACCCCATATAAGTTATGGGGCAGTAACATCACACTTTTCAAAACGTGTTTTTCAGCCCGAAATAAACGCGTTTTTTCAGACAACTGAATCTACTTGTAACAGCAAGGCTCAGAAGTGCCCACACACTCAGCCCTTAACCCCAGTATGCAGAAAGGGTCAAAACGTGTTTTTCAGCAGAAATAAACATGTTTCTGCAAGTTTGGTCAACCCCATGTAAGTTGTGGGGCAGTAACATCACACTTTTCAAAACGTGTTTTTCAGCCCGAAATAAACGCGTTTTTTCAGACAACTGAATCTACTTGTAACAGCAAGGCTCAGAAGTGCCCACACACTCAGCCCTTAACCCCAGTGTGCAGAAAGGGTCAAAACGTGTTTTTCAGCAGAAATAAACATGTTTCTGCAAGTTTGGCCAACCCCATGTAAGTTATGGGGCAGTAACATCACACTTTTCAAAACGTGTTTTTGAGCCCGAAATAAACGCGTTTTTTCAGACAGCAGAATCTCAGTGTAACTGCTAGGCTCAGAAGAGCCCACACACTCAGCTCTTAACCCCAGTGTGCAGAAAGGGTCAAAACGTGTTTTTCAGCCCGAAATAAACGCGTTTTTTTCAGACAACTGAATCCCCATGTAACAGCAAGGCTCAGAAGAGCCCACACACTCAGCCCTTAACCCCAGTGTACAGAAAGTGTCAAAATGTGTTTTTCAGCAGAAATAAACATGTTTCTGCAAGTTTGGTCAACCCCATGTAAGTTATGGGGCAGTAACATCACACTTTTCAAAACGTTTTTTTCAGCCCGAAATAAACGCGTTTTTTCAGACAACTGAATCTACTTGTAACAGCAAGGCTCAGAAGTGCCCACACACTCAGCCCTTAACCCCAGTGTGCAGAAAGGGTCAAAACGTGTTTTTCAGCAGAAATAAACATGTTTCTGCAAGTTTGGCCAACCCCATGTAAGTTATGGGGCAGTAACATCACACTTTTCAAAACGTGTTTTTGAGCCCGAAATAAACGCGTTTTTTCAGACAGCAGAATCTCAGTGTAACTGCTAGGCTCAGAAGAGCCCACACACTCAGCTCTTAACCCCAGTGTGCAGAAAGGGTCAAAACGTGTTTTTCAGCCCGAAATAAACGCGTTTTTTTCAGACAACTGAATCCCCATGTAACAGCAAGGCTCAGAAGAGCCCACACACTCAGCCCTTAACCCCAGTGTACAGAAAGTGTCAAAATGTGTTTTTCAGCAGAAATAAACATGTTTCTGCAAGTTTGGTCAACCCCATGTAAGTTATGGGGCAGTAACATCACACTTTTCAAAACGTTTTTTTCAGCCCGAAATAAACGCGTTTTTTCAGACAACTGAATCTACTTGTAACAGCAAGGCTCAGAAGTGCCCACACACTCAGCCCTTAACCCCAGTGTGCAGAAAGGGTCAAAACGTGTTTTTCAGCAGAAATAAACATGTTTCTGCAAGTTTGGTCAACCCCATGTAAGTTATGGGACAGTAACAAGACACTTTTCAAAACGTGTTTTTCAGCCCGAAATAAACGCGTTTTTTCAGACAGCAGAATCTCAGTGTAACTGCTAGGCTCAGAAGAGCCCACACACTCAGCTCTTAACCCCAGTGTGCAGAAAGGGTCAAAACGTGTTTTTCAGCAGAAATAAACATGTTTCTGCAAGTTTGGTCAACCCCATGTAAGTTATGGGGCAGTAACATCACACTTTTCAAAACGTGTTTTTCAGCCCGAAATAAACGCGTTTTTTCAGACAACTGAATCCCCATGTAACAGCAAGGCTCAGAAGAGCCCACACACTCAGCCCTTAACCCCAGTGTACAGAAAGTGTCAAAATGTGTTTTTCAGCAGAAATAAACATGTTTCTGCAAGTTTGGTCAACCCCATGTAAGTTATGGGGCAGTAACAAGACACTTTTCAAAACGTGTTTTTCAGCCCGAAATAAACGCGTTTTTTCAGACAACTGAATCTCCTTGTAATAGCAAGGCTCAGAAGAGCCCACACACTCAGCCCTTAACCCCAGTGTGCAGAAAGGGTCAAAACGTGTTTTTCAGCAGAAATAAACATGTTTCTGCAAGTTTGGTCAACCCCATGTAAGTTATGGGGCAGTAACAAGACACTTTTCAAAACGTGTTTTTCAGCCATAAATAAACGCGTTTTTTCAGACAACTGAATCTCCTTGTAATAGCAAGGCTCAGAAGAGCCCACACACTCAGCCCTTAACCCCAGTGTACAGAAAGTGTCAAAACGTGTTTTTCAGCAGAAATAAACATGTTTCTGCAAGTTTGGTCAACCCCATGTAAGTTATGGGGCAGTAACATCACACTTTTCAAAACGTGTTTTTGAGCCCGAAATAAACGCGTTTTTTCAGACAACTGAATCTACTTGTAACAGCAAGGCTCAGAAGTGCCCACACACTCAGCCCTTAACCCCAGTGTGCAGAAAGGGTCAAAACGTGTTTTTCAGCAGAAATAAACATGTTTCTGCAAGTTTGGTCAACCCCATGTAAGTTATGGGGCAGTAACAAGACACTTTTCAAAACGTGTTTTTCAGCCCGAAATAAACGCGTTTTTTCAGACAACTGAATCTACTTGTAACAGCAAGGCTCAGAAGTGCCCACACACTCAGCCCTTAACCCCAGTGTGCAGAAAGTGTCAAAACGTGTTTTTCAGCAGAAATAAACATATTTCTGCAAGTTTGGTCAACCCCATGTAAGTTATGGGGCAGTAACATCACACTTTTCAAAACGTGTTTTTGAGCCCGAAATAAACGCGTTTTTTCAGACAACTGAATCTACTTGTAACAGCAAGGCTCAGAAGTGCCCACACACTCAGCCCTTAACCCCAGTGTACAGAAAGTGTCAAAACGTGTTTTTCAGCAGAAATAAACATGTTTCTGCAAGTTTGGTCAACCCCATGTAAGTTATGGGGCAGTAACATCACACTTTTCAAAACGTGTTTTTCAGCCCGAAATAAACGCGTTTTTTCAGACAACTGAATCTACTTGTAACAGCAAGGCTCAGAAGTGCCCACACACTCAGTCCTTAACCCCAGTGTGCAGAAAGGGTCAAAACGTGTTTTTCAGCAGAAATAAACATGTTTCTGCAAGTTTGGTCAACCCCATGTAAGTTATGGGGCAGTAACAAGACACTTTTCAAAACGTGTTTTTCAGCCCGAAATAAACGCGTTTTTTCAGACAGCAGAATCTCAGTGTAACTGCTAGGCTCAGAAGAGCCCACACACTCAGCTCTTAACCCCAGTGTGCAGAAAGGGTCAAAACGTGTTTTTCAGCAGAAATAAACATGTTTCTGCAAGTTTGGTCAACCCCATGTAAGTTATGGGGCAGTAACATCACACTTTTCAAAACGTGTTTTTCAGCCCGAAATAAACGCGTTTTTTCAGGCAACTGAATCTACTTGTAACAGCAAGGCTCAGAAGTGCCCACACACTCAGCCCTTAACCCCAGTGTGCAGAAAGGGTCAAAACGTGTTTTTCAGCAGAAATAAACATGTTTCTGCAAGTTTGGTCAACCCCATGTAAGTTATGGGGCAGTAACAAGACACTTTTCAAAACGTGTTTTTCAGCCCGAAATAAACGCGTTTTTTCAGACAGCAGAATCTCAGTGTAACTGCTAGGCTCAGAAGAGCCCACACACTCAGCTCTTAACCCCAGTGTGCAGAAAGGGTCAAAACGTGTTTTTCAGCAGAAATAAACATGTTTCTGCAAGTTTGGTCAACCCCATGTAAGTTATGGGGCAGTAACATCACACTTTTCAAAACGTGTTTTTCAGCCCGAAATAAACGCGTTTTTTCAGACAACTGAATCCCCATGTAACAGCAAGGCTCAGAAGAGCCCACACACTCAGCCCTTAACCCCAGTGTACAGAAAGTGTCAAAATGTGTTTTTCAGCAGAAATAAACATGTTTCTGCAAGTTTGGTCAACCCCATGTAAGTTATGGGGCAGTAACAAGACACTTTTCAAAACGTGTTTTTCAGCCCGAAATAAACGCGTTTTTTCAGACAACTGAATCTCCTTGTAATAGCAAGGCTCAGAAGAGCCCACACACTCAGCCCTTAAGCCCAGTGTGCAGAAAGGGTCAAAACGTGTTTTTCAGCAGAAATAAACATGTTTCTGCAAGTTTGGTCAACCCCATGTAATTTATGGGGCAGTAACAAGACACTTTTCAAAACGTGTTTTTCAGCCCGAAATAAACGCGTTTTTTCAGACAACTGAATCTCCTTGTAATAGCAAGGCTCAGAAGAGCCCACACACTCAGCCCTTAACCCCAGTGTACAGAAAGTGTCAAAACGTGTTTTTCAGCAGAAATAAACATGTTTCTGCAAGTTTGGTGAACCCCATGTAAGTTATGGGGCAGTAACATCACACTTTTCAAAACGTGTTTTTGAGCCCGAAATAAACGCGTTTTTTCAGACAACTGAATCTACTTGTAACAGCAAGGCTCAGAAGAGCCCACACACTCAGCCCTTAACCCCAGTGTGCAGAAAGGGTCAAAACGTGTTTTTCAGCAGAAATAAACATGTTTCTGCAAGTTTGGTCAACCCCATGTAAGTTATGGGGCAGTAACAAGACACTTTTCAAAACGTGTTTTTCAGCCCGAAATAAACGCGTTTTTTCAGACAACTGAATCTCCTTGTAATAGCAAGGCTCAGAAGAGCCCACACACTCAGCCCTTAACCCCAGTGTACAGAAAGTGTGAAAACATGTTTTTCAGCAGAAATAAACATGTTTCTGCAAGTTTGGTCAACCCCATGTAAGTTATGGGGCAGTAACAAGACACTTTTCAAAACGTGTTTTTCAGCCCGAAATAAACGCGTTTTTTCAGACAACTGAATCTCCTTGTAATAGCAAGGCTCAGAAGAGCCCACACACTCAGCCCTTAACCCCAGTGTACAGAAAGTGTCAAAACGTGTTTTTCAGCAGAAATAAACATGTTTCTGCAAGTTTGGTCAACCCCATATAAGTTATGGGGCAGTAACATCACACTTTTCAAAACGTGTTTTTCAGCCCGAAATAAACGCGTTTTTTCAGACAACTGAATCTCCTTGTAACAGCAAGGCTCAGAAGAGCCCACACACTCAGCCCTTAACCCCAGTGTGCAGAAAGGGTCAAAACGTGTTTTTCAGCAGAAATAAACATGTTTCTGCAAGTTTGGTCAACCCCATGTAAGTTATGGGGCAGTAACATCACACTTTTCAAAACGTGTTTTTCAGCCCGAAATAAACGCGTTTTTTCAGACAGCTGAATCTACTTGTAACAGCAAGGCTCAGAAGTGCCCACACACTCAGCCCTTAACCCCAGTGTGCAGAAAGGGTCAAAACGTGTTTTTCAGCAGAAATAAACATGTTTCTGCAAGTTTGGTCAACCCCATATAAGTTATGGGGCAGTAACATCACACTTTTCAAAACGTGTTTTTCAGCCCGAAATAAACGCGTTTTTTCAGACAACTGAATCTACTTGTAACAGCAAGGCTCAGAAGTGCCCACACACTCAGCCCTTAACCCCAGTATGCAGAAAGGGTCAAAATGTGTTTTTCAGCAGAAATAAACATGTTTCTGCAAGTTTGGTCAACCCCATGTAAGTTGTGGGGCAGTAACATCACACTTTTCAAAACGTGTTTTTCAGCCCGAAATAAACGCGTTTTTTCAGACAGCTGAATCTACTTGTAACAGCAAGGCTCAGAAGTGCCCACACACTCAGCCCTTAACCCCAGTGTGCAGAAAGGGTCAAAACGTGTTTTTCAGCAGAAATAAACATGTTTCTGCAAGTTTGGTCAACCCCATATAAGTTATGGGGCAGTAACATCACACTTTTCAAAACGTGTTTTTCAGCCCGAAATAAACGCGTTTTTTCAGACAACTGAATCTACTTGTAACAGCAAGGCTCAGAAGTGCCCACACACTCAGCCCTTAACCCCAGTATGCAGAAAGGGTCAAAACGTGTTTTTCAGCAGAAATAAACATGTTTCTGCAAGTTTGGTCAACCCCATGTAAGTTGTGGGGCAGTAACATCACACTTTTCAAAACGTGTTTTTCAGCCCGAAATAAACGCGTTTTTTCAGACAACTGAATCTACTTGTAACAGCAAGGCTCAGAAGTGCCCACACACTCAGCCCTTAACCCCAGTGTGCAGAAAGGGTCAAAACGTGTTTTTCAGCAGAAATAAACATGTTTCTGCAAGTTTGGTCAACCCCATGTAAGTTATGGGGCAGTAACAAGACACTTTTCAAAACGTGTTTTTCAGCCCGAAATAAACGCGTTTTTTCAGGCAACTGAATCTACTTGTAACAGCAAGGCTCAGAAGTGCCCACACACTCAGCCCTTAACCCCAGTGTGCAGAAAGGGTCAAAACGTGTTTTTCAGCAGAAATAAACATGTTTCTGCAAGTTTGGTCAACCCCATGTAAGTTATGGGGCAGTAACATCACACTTTTCAAAACGTGTTTTTCAGCCCGAAATAAACGCGTTTTTTCAGACAACTGAATCTCCTTGTAATAGCAAGGCTCAGAAGAGCCCACACACTCAGCCCTTAACCCCAGTGTACAGAAAGTGTCAAAATGTGTTTTTCAGCAGAAATAAACATGTTTCTGCAAGTTTGGTCAACCCCATGTAAGTTATGGGGCAGTAACATCACACTTTTCAAAACGTGTTTTTCAGCCCGAAATAAACGCGTTTTTTCAGACAACTGAATCTACTTGTAACAGCAAGGCTCAGAAGAGCCCACACACTGAGCCCTTAACCCCAGTGTACAGAAAGTGTCAAAACGTGTTTTTCAGCAGAAATAAACATGTTTCTGCAAGTTTGGTCAACCCCATGTAAGTTATGGGGCAGTAACATCACACTTTTCAAAACGTGTTTTTGAGCCCGAAATAAACGCGTTTTTTCAGACAGCTGAATCTACTTGTAACAGCAAGGCTCAGAAGTGCCCACACACTCAGCCCTTAACCCCAGTGTACAGAAAGTGTCAAAATGTGTTTTTCAGCAGAATTAAACATGTTTCTGCAAGTTTGGTCACCCCCATGTAAGTTATGGGGCAGTAACAAGACACTTTTCAAAACGTGTTTTTCAGCCCGAAATAAACGCGTTTTTTCAGACAACTGAATCTCCTTGTAATAGCAAGGCTCAGAAGAGCCCACACACTCAGCCCTTAACCCCAGTGTACAGAAAGTGTCAAAACGTGTTTTTCAGCAGAAATAAACATATTTCTGCAAGTTTGGTCAACCCCATGTAAGTTATGGGGCAGTAACATCACACTTTTCAAAACGTGTTTTTGAGCCCGAAATAAACGCGTTTTTTCAGACAACTGAATCTACTTGTAACAGCAAGGCTCAGAAGTGCCCACACACTCAGCCCTTAACCCCAGTGTGCAGAAAGGGTCAAAACGTGTTTTTCAGCAGAAATAAACATGTTTCTGCAAGTTTGGTCAACCCCATGTAAGTTATGGGGCAGTAACATCACACTTTTCAAAACGTGTTTTTCAGCCCGAAATAAACGCGTTTTTTCAGACAACTGAATCTCCTTGTAACAGCAAGGCTCAGAAGTGCCCGCACACTCAGCCCTTAACCCCAGTGTGCAGAAAGGGTCAAAACGTGTTTTTCAGCAGAAATAAACATGTTTCTGCAAGTTTGGTCAACCCCATGTAAGTTATGGGGCAGTAACATCACACTTTTCAAAACGTGTTTTTCAGCCCGAAATAAACGCGTTTTTTCAGACAGCTGAATCTACTTGTAACAGCAAGGCTCAGAAGTGCCCACACACTCAGCCCTTAACCCCAGTGTGCAGAAAGGGTCAAAACGTGTTTTTCAGCAGAAATAAACATGTTTCTGCAAGTTTGGTCAACCCCATGTAAGTTGTGGGGCAGTAACATCACACTTTTCAAAACGTGTTTTTGAGCCCGAAATAAACGCGTTTTTTCAGACAGCAGAATCTCAGTGTAACTGCTAGGCTCAGAAGAGCCCACACACTCAGCTCTTAACCCCAGTGTGCAGAAAGGGTCAAAACGTGTTTTTCAGCAGAAATAAACATGTTTCTGCAAGTTTGGCCAACCCCATGTAAGTTATGGGGCAGTAACATCACACTTTTCAAAACGTGTTTTTGAGCCCGAAATAAACGCGTTTTTTCAGACAGCAGAATCTCAGTGTAACTGCTAGGCTCAGAAGAGCCCACACACTCAGCTCTTAACCCCAGTGTGCAGAAAGGGTCAAAACGTGTTTTTCAGCAGAAATAAACATGTTTCTGCAAGTTTGGCCAACCCCATGTAAGTTATGGGGCAGTAACATCACACTTTTCAAAACGTGTTTTTCAGCCCGAAATAAACGCGTTTTTTTCAGACAACTGAATCCCCATGTAACAGCAAGGCTCAGAAGAGCCCACACACTCAGCCCTTAACCCCAGTGTACAGAAAGTGTCAAAATGTGTTTTTCAGCAGAAATAAACATGTTTCTGCAAGTTTGGTCAACCCCATGTAAGTTATGGGGCAGTAACATCACACTTTTCAAAACGTTTTTTTCAGCCCGAAATAAACGCGTTTTTTCAGACAACTGAATCTACTTGTAACAGCAAGGCTCAGAAGTGCCCACACACTCAGCCCTTAACCCCAGTGTGCAGAAAGGGTCAAAACGTGTTTTTCAGCAGAAATAAACATGTTTCTGCAAGTTTGGTCAACCCCATGTAAGTTATGGGACAGTAACAAGACACTTTTCAAAACGTGTTTTTCAGCCCGAAATAAACGCGTTTTTTCAGACAGCAGAATCTCAGTGTAACTGCTAGGCTCAGAAGAGCCCACACACTCAGCTCTTAACCCCAGTGTGCAGAAAGGGTCAAAACGTGTTTTTCAGCAGAAATAAACATGTTTCTGCAAGTTTGGTCAACCCCATGTAAGTTATGGGGCAGTAACATCACACTTTTCAAAACGTGTTTTTCAGCCCGAAATAAACGCGTTTTTTCAGACAACTGAATCCCCATGTAACAGCAAGGCTCAGAAGAGCCCACACACTCAGCCCTTAACCCCAGTGTACAGAAAGTGTCAAAATGTGTTTTTCAGCAGAAATAAACATGTTTCTGCAAGTTTGGTCAACCCCATGTAAGTTATGGGGCAGTAACAAGACACTTTTCAAAACGTGTTTTTCAGCCCGAAATAAACGCGTTTTTTCAGACAACTGAATCTCCTTGTAATAGCAAGGCTCAGAAGAGCCCACACACTCAGCCCTTAACCCCAGTGTGCAGAAAGGGTCAAAACGTGTTTTTCAGCAGAAATAAACATGTTTCTGCAAGTTTGGTCAACCCCATGTAAGTTATGGGGCAGTAACAAGACACTTTTCAAAACGTGTTTTTCAGCCCGAAATAAACGCGTTTTTTCAGACAACTGAATCTCCTTGTAATAGCAAGGCTCAGAAGAGCCCACACACTCAGCCCTTAACCCCAGTGTACAGAAAGTGTCAAAACGTGTTTTTCAGCAGAAATAAACATGTTTCTGCAAGTTTGGTCAACCCCATGTAAGTTATGGGGCAGTAACATCACACTTTTCAAAACGTGTTTTTGAGCCCGAAATAAACGCGTTTTTTCAGACAACTGAATCTACTTGTAACAGCAAGGCTCAGAAGTGCCCACACACTCAGCCCTTAACCCCAGTGTGCAGAAAGGGTCAAAACGTGTTTTTCAGCAGAAATAAACATGTTTCTGCAAGTTTGGTCAACCCCATGTAAGTTATGGGACAGTAACAAGACACTTTTCAAAACGTGTTTTTCAGCCCGAAATAAACGCGTTTTTTCAGACAGCAGAATCTCAGTGTAACTGCTAGGCTCAGAAGAGCCCACACACTCAGCTCTTAACCCCAGTGTGCAGAAAGGGTCAAAACGTGTTTTTCAGCAGAAATAAACATGTTTCTGCAAGTTTGGTCAACCCCATGTAAGTTATGGGGCAGTAACATCACACTTTTCAAAACGTGTTTTTCAGCCCGAAATAAACGCGTTTTTTCAGACAACTGAATCCCCATGTAACAGCAAGGCTCAGAAGAGCCCACACACTCAGCCCTTAACCCCAGTGTACAGAAAGTGTCAAAATGTGTTTTTCAGCAGAAATAAACATGTTTCTGCAAGTTTGGTCAACCCCATGTAAGTTATGGGGCAGTAACAAGACACTTTTCAAAACGTGTTTTTCAGCCCGAAATAAACGCGTTTTTTCAGACAACTGAATCTCCTTGTAATAGCAAGGCTCAGAAGAGCCCACACACTCAGCCCTTAACCCCAGTGTACAGAAAGTGTCAAAACGTGTTTTTCAGCAGAAATAAACATGTTTCTGCAAGTTTGGTCAACCCCATGTAAGTTATGGGGCAGTAACATCACACTTTTCAAAACGTGTTTTTGAGCCCGAAATAAACGCGTTTTTTCAGACAACTGAATCTACTTGTAACAGCAAGGCTCAGAAGTGCCCACACACTCAGCCCTTAACCCCAGTGTGCAGAAAGGGTCAAAACGTGTTTTTCAGCAGAAATAAACATGTTTCTGCAAGTTTGGTCAACCCCATGTAAGTTATGGGGCAGTAACAAGACACTTTTCAAAACGTGTTTTTCAGCCCGAAATAAACGCGTTTTTTCAGACAACTGAATCTACTTGTAACAGCAAGGCTCAGAAGTGCCCACACACTCAGCCCTTAACCCCAGTATGCAGAAAGGGTCAAAATGTGTTTTTCAGCAGAAATAAACATGTTTCTGCAAGTTTGGTCAACCCCATGTAAGTTGTGGGGCAGTAACATCACACTTTTCAAAACGTGTTTTTCAGCCCGAAATAAACGCGTTTTTTCAGACAACTGAATCTACTTGTAACAGCAAGGCTCAGAAGTGCCCACACACTCAGCCCTTAACCCCAGTGTGCAGAAAGGGTCAAAACGTGTTTTTCAGCAGAAATAAACATGTTTCTGCAAGTTTGGTCAACCCCATGTAAGTTATGGGGCAGTAACATCACACTTTTCAAAACGTGTTTTTCAGCCCGAAATAAACGCGTTTTTTCAGACAGCTGAATCTACTTGTAACAGCAAGGCTCAGAAGTGCCCACACACTCAGCCCTTAACCCCAGTGTGCAGAAAGGGTCAAAACGTGTTTTTCAGCAGAAATAAACATGTTTCTGCAAGTTTGGTCAACCCCATATAAGTTATGGGGCAGTAACATCACACTTTTCAAAACGTGTTTTTCAGCCCGAAATAAACGCGTTTTTTCAGACAACTGAATCTACTTGTAACAGCAAGGCTCAGAAGTGCCCACACACTCAGCCCTTAACCCCAGTATGCAGAAAGGGTCAAAACGTGTTTTTCAGCAGAAATAAACATGTTTCTGCAAGTTTGGTCAACCCCATGTAAGTTGTGGGGCAGTAACATCACACTTTTCAAAACGTGTTTTTCAGCCCGAAATAAACGCGTTTTTTCAGACAACTGAATCTACTTGTAACAGCAAGGCTCAGAAGTGCCCACACACTCAGCCCTTAACCCCAGTGTGCAGAAAGGGTCAAAACGTGTTTTTCAGCAGAAATAAACATGTTTCTGCAAGTTTGGTCAACCCCATGTAAGTTATGGGGCAGTAACAAGACACTTTTCAAAACGTGTTTTTCAGCCCGAAATAAACGCGTTTTTTCAGGCAACTGAATCTACTTGTAACAGCAAGGCTCAGAAGTGCCCACACACTCAGCCCTTAACCCCAGTGTGCAGAAAGGGTCAAAACGTGTTTTTCAGCAGAAATAAACATGTTTCTGCAAGTTTGGTCAACCCCATGTAAGTTATGGGGCAGTAACATCACACTTTTCAAAACGTGTTTTTCAGCCCGAAATAAACGCGTTTTTTCAGACAACTGAATCTCCTTGTAATAGCAAGGCTCAGAAGAGCCCACACACTCAGCCCTTAACCCCAGTGTACAGAAAGTGTCAAAATGTGTTTTTCAGCAGAAATAAACATGTTTCTGCAAGTTTGGTCAACCCCATGTAAGTTATGGGGCAGTAACATCACACTTTTCAAAACGTGTTTTTCAGCCCGAAATAAACGCGTTTTTTCAGACAACTGAATCTACTTGTAACAGCAAGGCTCAGAAGAGCCCACACACTGAGCCCTTAACCCCAGTGTACAGAAAGTGTCAAAACGTGTTTTTCAGCAGAAATAAACATGTTTCTGCAAGTTTGGTCAACCCCATGTAAGTTATGGGGCAGTAACATCACACTTTTCAAAACGTGTTTTTGAGCCCGAAATAAACGCGTTTTTTCAGACAGCTGAATCTACTTGTAACAGCAAGGCTCAGAAGTGCCCACACACTCAGCCCTTAACCCCAGTGTGCAGAAAGGGTCAAAACGTGTTTTTCAGCAGAAATAAACATGTTTCTGCAAGTTTGGTCAACCCCATGTAAGTTATGGGGCAGTAACATCACACTTTTCAAAACGTGTTTTTCAGCCCGAAATAAACGCGTTTTTTCAGACAACTGAATCTCCTTGTAACAGCAAGGCTCAGAAGTGCCCACACACTCAGCCCTTAACCCCAGTGTGCAGAAAGGGTCAAAACGTGTTTTTCAGCAGAAATAAACATGTTTCTGCAAGTTTGGTCAACCCCATGTAAGTTATGGGGCAGTAACATCACACTTTTCAAAACGTGTTTTTCAGCCCGAAATAAACGCGTTTTTTCAGACAGCTGAATCTACTTGTAACAGCAAGGCTCAGAAGTGCCCACACACTCAGCCCTTAACCCCAGTGTGCAGAAAGGGTCAAAACGTGTTTTTCAGCAGAAATAAACATGTTTCTGCAAGTTTGGTCAACCCCATATAAGTTATGGGGCAGTAACATCACACTTTTCAAAACGTGTTTTTCAGCCCGAAATAAACGCGTTTTTTCAGACAACTGAATCTACTTGTAACAGCAAGGCTCAGAAGTGCCCACACACTCAGCCCTTAACCCCAGTATGCAGAAAGGGTCAAAACGTGTTTTTCAGCAGAAATAAACATGTTTCTGCAAGTTTGGTCAACCCCATGTAAGTTGTGGGGCAGTAACATCACACTTTTCAAAACGTGTTTTTCAGCCCGAAATAAACGCGTTTTTTCAGACAACTGAATCTACTTGTAACAGCAAGGCTCAGAAGTGCCCACACACTCAGCCCTTAACCCCAGTGTGCAGAAAGGGTCAAAACGTGTTTTTCAGCAGAAATAAACATGTTTCTGCAAGTTTGGTCAACCCCATGTAAGTTATGGGGCAGTAACAAGACACTTTTCAAAACGTGTTTTTCAGCCCGAAATAAACGCGTTTTTTCAGGCAACTGAATCTACTTGTAACAGCAAGGCTCAGAAGTGCCCACACACTCAGCCCTTAACCCCAGTGTGCAGAAAGGGTCAAAACGTGTTTTTCAGCAGAAATAAACATGTTTCTGCAAGTTTGGTCAACCCCATGTAAGTTATGGGGCAGTAACATCACACTTTTCAAAACGTGTTTTTCAGCCCGAAATAAACGCGTTTTTTCAGACAACTGAATCTCCTTGTAATAGCAAGGCTCAGAAGAGCCCACACACTCAGCCCTTAACCCCAGTGTACAGAAAGTGTCAAAATGTGTTTTTCAGCAGAAATAAACATGTTTCTGCAAGTTTGGTCAACCCCATGTAAGTTATGGGGCAGTAACATCACACTTTTCAAAACGTGTTTTTCAGCCCGAAATAAACGCGTTTTTTCAGACAACTGAATCTACTTGTAACAGCAAGGCTCAGAAGAGCCCACACACTGAGCCCTTAACCCCAGTGTACAGAAAGTGTCAAAACGTGTTTTTCAGCAGAAATAAACATGTTTCTGCAAGTTTGGTCAACCCCATGTAAGTTATGGGGCAGTAACATCACACTTTTCAAAACGTGTTTTTGAGCCCGAAATAAACGCGTTTTTTCAGACAGCTGAATCTACTTGTAACAGCAAGGCTCAGAAGTGCCCACACACTCAGCCCTTAACCCCAGTGTGCAGAAAGGGTCAAAACGTGTTTTTCAGCAGAAATAAACATGTTTCTGCAAGTTTGGTCAACCCCATGTAAGTTATGGGGCAGTAACATCACACTTTTCAAAACGTGTTTTTCAGCCCGAAATAAACGCGTTTTTTCAGACAACTGAATCTCCTTGTAACAGCAAGGCTCAGAAGTGCCCGCACACTCAGCCCTTAACCCCAGTGTGCAGAAAGGGTCAAAACGTGTTTTTCAGCAGAAATAAACATGTTTCTGCAAGTTTGGTCAACCCCATGTAAGTTATGGGGCAGTAACATCACACTTTTCAAAACGTGTTTTTCAGCCCGAAATAAACGCGTTTTTTCAGACAGCTGAATCTACTTGTAACAGCAAGGCTCAGAAGTGCCCACACACTCAGCCCTTAACCCCAGTGTGCAGAAAGGGTCAAAACGTGTTTTTCAGCAGAAATAAACATGTTTCTGCAAGTTTGGTCAACCCCATGTAAGTTGTGGGGCAGTAACATCACACTTTTCAAAACGTGTTTTTCAGCCCGAAATAAACGCGTTTTTTCAGACAACTGAATCTACTTGTAACAGCAAGGCTCAGAAGTGCCCACACACTCAGCCCTTAACCCCAGTGTGCAGAAAGGGTCAAAACGTGTTTTTCAGCAGAAATAAACATGTTTCTGCAAGTTTTGTCAACCCCATGTAAGTTATGGGGCAGTAACAAGACACTTTTCAAAACGTGTTTTTCAGCCCGAAATAAACGCGTTTTTTTAGACAGCAGAATCTCAGTGTAACTGCTAGGCTCAGAAGAGCCCACACACTCAGCTCTTAACCCCAGTGTGCAGAAAGGGTCAAAACGTGTTTTTCAGCAGAAATAAACATGTTTCTGCAAGTTTGGTCAACCCCATGTAAGTTATGGGGCAGTAACAAGACACTTTTCAAAACGTGTTTTTCAGCCCGAAATAAACGCGTTTTTTCAGACAACTGAATCTCCTTGTAATAGCAAGGCTCAGAAGAGCCCACACACTCAGCCCTTAACCCCAGTGTACAGAAAGTGTCAAAATGTGTTTTTCAGCAGAAATAAACATGTTTCTGCAAGTTTGGTCAACCCCATGTAAGTTATGGGGCAGTAACATCACACTTTTCAAAACGTGTTTTTCAGCCCGAAATAAACGCGTTTTTTCAGGCAACTGAATCTACTTGTAACAGCAAGGCTCAGAAGTGCCCACACACTCAGCCCTTAACCCCAGTGTGCAGAAAGGGTCAAAACGTGTTTTTCAGCAGAAATAAACATGTTTCTGCAAGTTTGGTCAACCCCATGTAAGTTATGGGGCAGTAACAAGACACTTTTCAAAACGTGTTTTTCAGCCCGAAATAAACGCGTTTTTTTAGACAGCAGAATCTCAGTGTAACTGCTAGGCTCAGAAGAGCCCACACACTCAGCTCTTAACCCCAGTGTGCAGAAAGGGTCAAAACGTGTTTTTCAGCAGAAATAAAAATGTTTCTGCAAGTTTGTTCAACCCCATGTAAGTTATGGGGCAGTAACATCAAACTTTTCAAAACGTGTTTTTCAGCCCGAAATAAACGCGTTTTTTCAGACAACTGAATCCCCATGTAACAGCAAGGCTCAGAAGAGCCCACACACTCAGCCCTTAACCCCAGTGTACAGAAAGTGTCAAAACGTGTTTTTCAGCAGAAATAAACATGTTTCTGCAAGTTTGGTCAACCCCATGTAAGTTATGGGGCAGTAACATCACACTTTTCAAAACGTGTTTTTCAGCCCGAAATAAACGTGTTTTTTCAGGCAACTGAATCTACTTGTAACAGCAAGGCTCAGAAGTGCCCACACACTCAGCCCTTAACCCCAGTGTGCAGAAAGGGTCAAAACGTGTTTTTCAGCAGAAATAAACATGTTTCTGCAAGTTTGGTCAACCCCATGTAAGTTATGGGGCAGTAACATCACACTTTTCAAAACGTTTTTTTCAGCCCGAAATAAACGCGTTTTTTCAGACAACTGAATCTACTTGTAACAGCAAGGCTCAGAAGTGCCCACACACTCAGCCCTTAACCCCAGTGTGCAGAAAGGGTCAAAACGTGTTTTTCAGCAAAATAAACATGTTTCTGCAAGTTTGGTCAACCCCATGTAAGTTATGGGGCAGTAACAAGACACTTTTCAAAACGTGTTTTTCAGCCCGAAATAAACGCGTTTTTTCAGACAGCAGAATCTCAGTGTAACTGCTAGGCTCAGAAGAGCCCACACACTCAGCTCTTAACCCCAGTGTGCAGAAAGGGTCAAAACGTGTTTTTCAGCAGAAATAAACATGTTTCTGCAAGTTTGGTCAACCCCATGTAAGTTATGGGGCAGTAACATCACACTTTTCAAAACGTGTTTTTCAGCCCGAAATAAACGCGTTTTTTCAGACAACTGAATCCCCATGTAACAGCAAGGCTCAGAAGAGCCCACACACTCAGCCCTTAACCCCAGTGTACAGAAAGTGTCAAAATGTGTTTTTCAGCAGAAATAAACATGTTTCTGCAAGTTTGGTCAACCCCATGTAAGTTATGGGGCAGTAACAAGACACTTTTCAAAACGTGTTTTTCAGCCCGAAATAAACGCGTTTTTTCAGACAACTGAATCTCCTTGTAATAGCAAGGCTCAGAAGAGCCCACACACTCAGCCCTTAACCCCAGTGTGCAGAAAGGGTCAAAACGTGTTTTTCAGCAGAAATAAACATGTTTCTGCAAGTTTGGTCAACCCCATGTAAGTTATGGGGCAGTAACAAGACACTTTTCAAAACGTGTTTTTCAGCCCGAAATAAACGCGTTTTTTCAGACAACTGAATCTCCTTGTAATAGCAAGGCTCAGAAGAGCCCACACACTCAGCCCTTAACCCCAGTGTACAGAAAGTGTCAAAACGTGTTTTTCAGCAGAAATAAACATGTTTCTGCAAGTTTGGTCAACCCCATGTAAGTTATGGGGCAGTAACATCACACTTTTCAAAACGTGTTTTTGAGCCCGAAATAAACGCGTTTTTTCAGACAACTGAATCTACTTGTAACAGCAAGGCTCAGAAGTGCCCACACACTCAGCCCTTAACCCCAGTGTGCAGAAAGGGTCAAAACGTGTTTTTCAGCAGAAATAAACATGTTTCTGCAAGTTTGGTCAACCCCATGTAAGTTATGGGGCAGTAACAAGACACTTTTCAAAACGTGTTTTTCAGCCCGAAATAAACGCGTTTTTTCAGACAACTGAATCTCCTTGTAATAGCAAGGCTCAGAAGAGCCCACACACTCAGCCCTTAACCCCAGTGTGCAGAAAGGGTCAAAACGTGTTTTTCAGCAGAAATAAACATGTTTCTGCAAGTTTGGTCAACCCCATGTAAGTTATGGGGCAGTAACAAGACACTTTTCAAAACGTGTTTTTCAGCCCGAAATAAACGCGTTTTTTCAGACAACTGAATCTCCTTGTAATAGCAAGGCTCAGAAGAGCCCACACACTCAGCCCTTAACCCCAGTGTACAGAAAGTGTCAAAATGTGTTTTTCAGCAGAAATAAACATGTTTCTGCAAGTTTGGTCAACCCCATGTAAGTTATGGGGCAGTAACATCACACTTTTCAAAACGTGTTTTTCAGCCCGAAATAAACGCGTTTTTTCAGACAACTGAATCTACTTGTAACAGCAAGGCTCAGAAGAGCCCACACACTCAGCCCTTAACCCCAGTGTACAGAAAGTGTCAAAACGTGTTTTTCAGCAGAAATAAACATGTTTCTGCAAGTTTGGTCAACCCCATGTAAGTTATGGGGCAGTAACATCACACTTTTCAAAACGTGTTTTTGAGCCCGAAATAAACGCGTTTTTTCAGACAACTGAATCTACTTGTAACAGCAAGGCTCAGAAGTGCCCACACACTCAGCCCTTAACCCCAGTGTGCAGAAAGGGTCAAAACGTGTTTTTCAGCAGAAATAAACATGTTTCTACAAGTTTGGTCAACCCCATGTAAGTTATGGGGCAGTAACAAGACACTTTTCAAAACGTGTTTTTCAGCCCGAAATAAACGCGTTTTTTCAGACAGCAGAATCTCAGTGTAACTGCTAGGCTCAGAAGAGCCCACACACTCAGCTCTTAACCCCAGTGTGCAGAAAGGGTCAAAACGTGTTTTTCAGCAGAAATAAACATGTTTCTGCAAGTTTGGTCAACCCCATGTAAGTTATGGGGCAGTAACATCACACTTTTCAAAACGTGTTTTTCAGCCCGAAATAAACGCGTTTTTTTCAGACAACTGATTCCCCATGTAACAGCAAGGCTCAGAAGAGCCCACACACTCAGCCCTTAACCCCAGTGTACAGAAAGTGTCAAAATGTGTTTTTCAGCAGAAATAAACATGTTTCTGCAAGTTTGGTCACCCCCATGTAAGTTATGGGGCAGTAACAAGACACTTTTCAAAACGTGTTTTTCAGCCCGAAATAAACACGTTTTTTCAGACAACTGAATCTCCTTGTAATAGCAAGGCTCAGAAGAGCCCACACACTCAGCTCTTAACCCCAGTGTGCAGAAAGTGTCAAAACGTGTTTTTCAGCAGAAATAAACATGTTTCTGCAAGTTTGGTCAACCCCATGTAAGTTATGGGGCAGTAACATCACACTTTTCAAAACGTGTTTTTCAGCCCGAAATAAACGCGTTTTTTCAGACAACTGAATCTACTTGTAACAGCAAGGCTCAGAAGTGCCCACACACTCAGTCCTTAACCCCAGTGTGCAGAAAGGGTCAAAACGTGTTTTTCAGCAGAAATAAACATGTTTCTGCAAGTTTGGTCAACCCCATGTAAGTTATGGGGCAGTAACAAGACACTTTTCAAAACGTGTTTTTCAGCCCGAAATAAACGCGTTTTTTCAGACAGCAGAATCTCAGTGTAACTGCTAGGCTCAGAAGAGCCCACACACTCAGCTCTTAACCCCAGTGTGCAGAAAGGGTCAAAACGTGTTTTTCAGCAGAAATAAACATGTTTCTGCAAGTTTGGTCAACCCCATGTAAGTTATGGGGCAGTAACATCACACTTTTCAAAACGTGTTTTTCAGCCCGAAATAAACGCGTTTTTTCAGGCAACTGAATCTACTTGTAACAGCAAGGCTCAGAAGTGCCCACACACTCAGCCCTTAACCCCAGTGTGCAGAAAGGGTCAAAACGTGTTTTTCAGCAGAAATAAACATGTTTCTGCAAGTTTGGTCAACCCCATGTAAGTTATGGGGCAGTAACAAGACACTTTTCAAAACGTGTTTTTCAGCCCGAAATAAACGCGTTTTTTCAGACAGCAGAATCTCAGTGTAACTGCTAGGCTCAGAAGAGCCCACACACTCAGCTCTTAACCCCAGTGTGCAGAAAGGGTCAAAACGTGTTTTTCAGCAGAAATAAACATGTTTCTGCAAGTTTGGTCAACCCCATGTAAGTTATGGGGCAGTAACAAGACACTTTTCAAAACGTGTTTTTCAGCCCGAAATAAACGCGTTTTTTCAGACAACTGAATCTCCTTGTAATAGCAAGGCTCAGAAGAGCCCACACACTCAGCCCTTAACCCCAGTGTACAGAAAGTGTCAAAACGTGTTTTTCAGCAGAAATAAACATGTTTCTGCAAGTTTGGTCAACCCCATGTAAGTTATGGGGCAGTAACATCACACTTTTCAAAACGTGTTTTTGAGCCCGAAATAAACGCGTTTTTTCAGACAACTGAATCTACTTGTAGTAACAGCAAGGCTCAGAAGTGCCCACACACTCAGCCCTTAACCCCAGTGTGCAGAAAGGGTCAAAACGTGTTTTTCAGCAGAAATAAACATGTTTCTGCAAGTTTGGTCAACCCCATGTAAGTTATGGGGCAGTAACAAGACACTTTTCAAAACGTGTTTTTCAGCCCGAAATAAACGCGTTTTTTCAGACAACTGAATCTCCTTGTAATAGCAAGGCTCAGAAGAGCCCACACACTCAGCCCTTAACCCCAGTGTGCAGAAAGGGTCAAAACGTGTTTTTCAGCAGAAATAAACATGTTTCTGCAAGTTTGGTCAACCCCATGTAAGTTATGGGGCAGTAACAAGACACTTTTCAAAACGTGTTTTTCAGCCCGAAATAAACGCGTTTTTTCAGACAGCAGAATCTCAGTGTAACTGCTAGGCTCAGAAGAGCCCACACACTCAGCTCTTAACCCCAGTGTGCAGAAAGGGTCAAAACGTGTTTTTCAGCAGAAATAAACATGTTTCTGCAAGTTTGGTCAACCCCATGTAAGTTATGGGGCAGTAACATCACACTTTTCAAAACGTGTTTTTCAGACCGAAATAAACGCGTTTTTTCAGGCAACTGAATCTACTTGTAACAGCAAGGCTCAGAAGTGCCCACACACTCAGCCCTTAACCCCAGTGTGCAGAAAGGGTCAAAACGTGTTTTTCAGCAGAAATAAACATGTTTCTGCAAGTTTGGTCAACCCCATGTAAGTTATGGGGCAGTAACAAGACACTTTTCAAAACGTGTTTTTCAGCCCGAAATAAACGCGTTTTTTCAGACAGCAGAATCTCAGTGTAACTGCTAGGCTCAGAAGAGCCCACACACTCAGCTCTTAACCCCAGTGTGCAGAAAGGGTCAAAACGTGTTTTTCAGCAGAAATAAACATGTTTCTGCAAGTTTGGTCAACCCCATGTAAGTTATGGGGCAGTAACAAGACACTTTTCAAAACGTGTTTTTCAGCCCGAAATAAACGCGTTTTTTCAGACAACTGAATCTCCTTGTAATAGCAAGGCTCAGAAGAGCCCACACACTCAGCCCTTAACCCCAGTGTACAGAAAGTGTCAAAATCTGTTTTTCAGCAGAAATAAACATGTTTCTGCAAGTTTGGTCAACCCCATGTAAGTTATGGGGCAGTAACATCTCACTTTTCAAAACGTGTTTTTTGAGCCCGAAATAAACGCGTTTTTTCAGGCAACTGAATCTACTTGTAACAGCAAGGCTCAGAAGTGCCCACACACTCAGCCCTTAACCCCAGTGTGCAGAAAGGGTCAAAACGTGTTTTTCAGCAGAAATAAACATGTTTCTGCAAGTTTGGTCAACCCCATGTAAGTTATGGGGCAGTAACAAGACACTTTTCAAAACGTGTTTTTCAGCCCGAAATAAACGCGTTTTTTTAGACAGCAGAATCTCAGTGTAACTGCTAGGCTCAGAAAAGCCCACACACTCAGCTCTTAACCCCAGTGTGCAGAAAGGGTCAAAACGTGTTTTTCAGCAGAAATAAAAATGTTTCTGCAAGTTTGTTCAACCCCATGTAAGTTATGGGGCAGTAACATCAAACTTTTCAAAACGTGTTTTTCAGCCCGAAATAAACGCGTTTTTTCAGACAACTGAATCCCCATGTAACAGCAAGGCTCAGAAGAGCCCACACACTCAGCCCTTAACCCCAGTGTACAGAAAGTGTCAAAACGTGTTTTTCAGCAGAAATAAACATGTTTCTGCAAGTTTGGTCAACCCCATGTAAGTTATGGGGCAGTAACATCACACTTTTCAAAACGTGTTTTTCAGCCCGAAATAAACGCGTTTTTTCAGACAACTGAATCTACTTGTAACAGCAAGGCTCAGAAGAGCCCACACACTCAGCCCTTAACCCCAGTGTACAGAAAGTGTCAAAACGTGTTTTTCAGCAGAAATAAACATGTTTCTGCAAGTTTGGTCAACCCCATGTAAGTTATGGGGCAGTAACATCACACTTTTCAAAACGTGTTTTTGAGCCCGAAATAAACGCGTTTTTTCAGACAGCAGAATCTCAGTGTAACTGCTAGGCTCAGAAGAGCCCACACACTCAGCTCTTAACCCCAGTGTGCAGAAAGGGTCAAAACGTGTTTTTCAGCAGAAATAAACATGTTTCTGCAAGTTTGGTCAACCCCATGTAAGTTATGGGGCAGTAACATCACACTTTTCAAAACGTGTTTTTCAGCCCGAAATAAACGCGTTTTTTTCAGACAACTGAATCCCCATGTAACAGCAAGGCTCAGAAGAGCCCACACACTCAGCCCTTAACCCCAGTGTACAGAAAGTGTCAAAATGTGTTTTTCAGCAGAAATAAACATGTTTCTGCAAGTTTGGTCAACCCCATGTAAGTTATGGGGCAGTAACATCACACTTTTCAAAACGTGTTTTTCAGCCCGAAATAAACGCGTTTTTTCAGACAACTGAATCTACTTGTAACAGCAAGGCTCAGAAGAGCCCACACACTCAGCCCTTAACCCCAGTGTGCAGAAAGGGTCAAAACGTGTTTTTCAGCAGAAATAAACATGTTTCTGCAAGTTTGGTCAACCCCATGTAAGTTATGGGGCAGTAACAAGACACTTTTCAAAACGTGTTTTTCAGCCCGAAATAAACGCGTTTTTTCAGACAGCAGAATCTCAGTGTAACTGCTAGGCTCAGAAGAGCCCACACACTCAGCTCTTAACCCCAGTGTGCAGAAAGGGTCAAAACGTGTTTTTCAGCAGAAATAAACATGTTTCTGCAAGTTTGGTCAACCCCATGTAAGTTATGGGGCAGTAACATCACACTTTTCAAAACGTGTTTTTCAGCCCGAAATAAACGCGTTTTTTCAGACAACTGAATCCCCATGTAACAGCAAGGCTCAGAAGAGCCCACACACTCAGCCCTTAACCCCAGTGTACAGAAAGTGTCAAAATGTGTTTTTCAGCAGAAATAAACATGTTTCTGCAAGTTTGGTCAACCCCATGTAAGTTATGGGGCAGTAACAAGACACTTTTCAAAACGTGTTTTTCAGCCCGAAATAAACGCGTTTTTTCAGACAACTGAATCTCCTTGTAATAGCAAGGCTCAGAAGAGCCCACACACTCAGCCCTTAACCCCAGTGTGCAGAAAGGGTCAAAACGTGTTTTCAGCAGAAATAAACATGTTTCTGCAAGTTTGGTCAACCCCATGTAAGTTATGGGGCAGTAACAAGACACTTTTCAAAACGTGTTTTTCAGCCCGAAATAAACGCGTTTTTTCAGACAACTGAATCTCCTTGTAATAGCAAGGCTCAGAAGAGCCCACACACTCAGCCCTTAACCCCAGTGTACAGAAAGTGTCAAACGTGTTTTTCAGCAGAAATAAACATGTTTCTGCAAGTTTGGTCAACCCCATGTAAGTTATGGGGCAGTAACATCACACTTTTCAAAACGTGTTTTTGAGCCCGAAATAAACGCGTTTTTTCAGACAACTGAATCTACTTGTAACAGCAAGGCTCAGAAGTGCCCACACACTCAGCCCTTAACCCCAGTGTGCAGAAAGGGTCAAAACGTGTTTTTCAGCAGAAATAAACATGTTTCTGCAAGTTTGGTCAACCCCATGTAAGTTATGGGGCAGTAACAAGACACTTTTCAAAACGTGTTTTTCAGCCCGAAATAAACGCGTTTTTTCAGACAACTGAATCTCCTTGTAATAGCAAGGCTCAGAAGAGCCCACACACTCAGCCCTTAACCCCAGTGTGCAGAAAGGGTCAAAACGTGTTTTTCAGCAGAAATAAACATGTTTCTGCAAGTTTGGTCAACCCCATGTAAGTTATGGGGCAGTAACAAGACACTTTTCAAAACGTGTTTTTCAGCCCGAAATAAACGCGTTTTTTCAGACAACTGAATCTCCTTGTAATAGCAAGGCTCAGAAGAGCCCACACACTCAGCCCTTAACCCCAGTGTACAGAAAGTGTCAAAATGTGTTTTTCAGCAGAAATAAACATGTTTCTGCAAGTTTGGTCAACCCCATGTAAGTTATGGGGCAGTAACATCACACTTTTCAAACGTGTTTTTCAGCCCGAAATAAACGCGTTTTTTCAGACAACTGAATCTACTTGTAACAGCAAGGCTCAGAAGAGCCCACACACTCAGCCCTTAACCCCAGTGAACAGAAAGTGTCAAAACGTGTTTTTCAGCAGAAATAAACATGTTTCTGCAAGTTTGGTCAACCCCATGTAAGTTATGGGGCAGTAACATCACACTTTTCAAAACGTGTTTTTGAGCCCGAAATAAACGCGTTTTTTCAGACAACTGAATCTACTTGTAACAGCAAGGCTCAGAAGTGCCCACACACTCAGCCCTTAACCCCAGTGTGCAGAAAGGGTCAAAACGTGTTTTTCAGCAGAAATAAACATGTTTCTACAAGTTTGGTTAACCCCATGTAAGTTATGGGGCAGTAACAAGACACTTTTCAAAACGTGTTTTTCAGCCCGAAATAAACGCGTTTTTTCAGACAGCAGAATCTCAGTGTAACTGCTAGGCTCAGAAGAGCCCACACACTCAGCTCTTAACCCCAGTGTGCAGAAAGGGTCAAAACGTGTTTTTCAGCAGAAATAAACATGTTTCTGCAAGTTTGGTCAACCCCATGTAAGTTATGGGGCAGTAACATCACACTTTTCAAAACGTGTTTTTCAGCCCGAAATAAACGCGTTTTTTTCAGACAACTGAATCCCCATGTAACAGCAAGGCTCAGAAGAGCCCACACACTCAGCCCTTAACCCCAGTGTACAGAAAGTGTCAAAATGTGTTTTTCAGCAGAAATAAACATGTTTCTGCAAGTTTGGTCACCCCCATGTAAGTTATGGGGCAGTAACAAGACACTTTTCAAAACGTGTTTTTCAGCCCGAAATAAACGCGTTTTTTCAGACAACTGAATCTCCTTGTAATAGCAAGGCTCAGAAGAGCCCACACACTCAGCCCTTAACCCCAGTGTACAGAAACTGTCAAAACGTGTTTTTCAGCAGAAATAAACATATTTCTGCAAGTTTGGTCAACCCCATGTAAGTTATGGGGCAGTAACATCACACTTTTCAAAACGTGTTTTTGAGCCCGAAATAAACGCGTTTTTCAGACAACTGAATCTACTTGTAACAGCAAGGCTCAGAAGTGCCCACACACTCAGCCCTTAACCCCAGTGTACAGAAAGTGTCAAAACGTGTTTTTCAGCAGAAATAAACATGTTTCTGCAAGTTTGGTCAACCCCATGTAAGTTATGGGGCAGTAACATCACACTTTTCAAAACGTGTTTTTCAGCCCGAAATAAACGCGTTTTTTCAGACAACTGAATCTACTTGTAACAGCAAGGCTCAGAAGTGCCCACACACTCAGTCCTTAACCCCAGTGTGCAGAAAGGGTCAAAACGTGTTTTTCAGCAGAAATAAACATGTTTCTGCAAGTTTGGTCAACCCCATGTAAGTTATGGGGCAGTAACAAGACACTTTTCAAAACGTGTTTTTCAGCCCGAAATAAACGCGTTTTTTCAGACAGCAGAATCTCAGTGTAACTGCTAGGCTCAGAAGAGCCCACACACTCAGCTCTTAACCCCAGTGTGCAGAAAGGGTCAAAACGTGTTTTTCAGCAGAAATAAACATGTTTCTGCAAGTTTGGTCAACCCATGTAAGTTATGGGGCAGTAACATCACACTTTTCAAAACGTGTTTTTCAGCCCGAAATAAACGCGTTTTTTCAGGCAACTGAATCTACTTGTAACAGCAAGGCTCAGAAGTGCCCACACACTCAGCCCTTAACCCCAGTGTGCAGAAAGGGTCAAAACGTGTTTTTCAGCAGAAATAAACATGTTTCTGCAAGTTTGGTCAACCCCATGTAAGTTATGGGGCAGTAACAAGACACTTTTCAAAACGTGTTTTTCAGCCCGAAATAAACGCGTTTTTTCAGACAGCAGAATCTCAGTGTAACTGCTAGGCTCAGAAGTGCCCACACACTCAGCCCTTAACCCCAGTGTGCAGAAAGGGTCAAAACGTGTTTTTCAGCAGAAATAAACATGTTTCTGCAAGTTTGGTCAACCCCATGTAAGTTATGGGGCAGTAACATCACACTTTTCAAAACGTGTTTTTCAGCCCGAAATAAACGCGTTTTTTCAGACAGCTGAATCTACTTGTAACAGCAAGGCTCAGAAGTGCCCACACACTCAGCCCTTAACCCCAGTGTGCAGAAAGGGTCAAAACGTGTTTTTCAGCAGAAATAAACATGTTTCTGCAAGTTTGGTCAACCCCATGTAAGTTGTGGGGCAGTAACATCACACTTTTCAAAACGTGTTTTTCAGCCCGAAATAAACGCGTTTTTTCAGACAACTGAATCTACTTGTAACAGCAAGGCTCAGAAGTGCCCACACACTCAGCCCTTAACCCCAGTGTGCAGAAAGGGTCAAAACGTGTTTTTCAGCAGAAATAAACATGTTTCTGCAAGTTTGGTCAACCCTATGTAAGTTATGGGGCAGTAACAAGACACTTTTCAAAACGTGTTTTTCAGCCCGAAATAAACGCGTTTTTTTAGACAGCAGAATCTCAGTGTAACTGCTAGGCTCAGAAGAGCCCACACACTCAGCTCTTAACCCCAGTGTGCAGAAAGGGTCAAAACGTGTTTTTCAGCAGAAATAAAAATGTTTCTGCAAGTTTGTTCAACCCCATGTAAGTTATGGGGCAGTAACATCAAACTTTTCAAAACGTGTTTTTCAGCCCGAAATAAACGCGTTTTTTCAGACAACTGAATCCCCATGTAACAGCAAGGCTCAGAAGAGCCCACACACTCAGCCCTTAACCCCAGTGTACAGAAAGTGTCAAAACGTGTTTTTCAGCAGAAATAAACATGTTTCTGCAAGTTTGGTCAACCCCATGTAAGTTATGGGGCAGTAACATCACACTTTTCAAAACGTGTTTTTCAGCCCGAAATAAACGTGTTTTTTCAGGCAACTGAATCTACTTGTACAGGCTAGGCTCAGAAGTGCCCACACACTCAGCCCTTAACCCCAGTGTGCAGAAAGGGTCAAAACGTGTTTTTCAGCAGAAATAAACATGTTTCTGCAAGTTTGGTCAACCCCATGTAAGTTATGGGGCAGTAACATCACACTTTTCAAAACGTGTTTTTCAGCCCGAAATAAACGCGTTTTTTCAGACAACTGAATCTCCTTGTAATAGCAAGGCTCAGAAGAGCCCACACACTCAGCCCTTAACCCCAGTGTACAGAAAGTGTCAAAATGTGTTTTTCAGCAGAAATAAACATGTTTCTGCAAGTTTGGTCAACCCCATGTAAGTTATGGGGCAGTAACAAGGCACTTTTCAAAACGTGTTTTTCAGCCCGAAATAAACGCGTTTTTTTTAGACAGCAGAATCTCAGTGTAACTGCTAGGCTCAGAAGAGCCCACACACTCAGCTCTTAACCCCAGTGTGCAGAAAGGGTCAAAACGTGTTTTTCAGCAGAAATAAACATGTTTCTGCAAGTTTGGTCAACCCCATGTAAGTTATGGGGCAGTAACAAGACACTTTTCAAAACGTGTTTTTCAGCCCGAAATAAACGCGTTTTTTCAGACAACTGAATCTCCTTGTAATAGCAAGGCTCAGAAGAGCCCACACACTCAGCCCTTAACCCCAGTGTACAGAAAGTGTCAAAATCTGTTTTTCAGCAGAAATAAACATGTTTCTGCAAGTTTGGTCAACCCCATGTAAGTTATGGGCAGTAACATCACACTTTTCAAAACGTGTTTTTCAGCCCGAAATAAACGCGTTTTTTCAGGCAACTGAATCTACTTGTAACAGCAAGGCTCAGAAGTGCCCACACACTCAGCCCTTAACCCCAGTGTACAGAAAGTGTCAAAACGTGTTTTTCAGCAGAAATAAACATGTTTCTGCAAGTTTGGTCAACCCCATGTAAGTTATGGGGCAGTAACATCACACTTTTCAAAACGTGTTTTTCAGCCCGAAATAAACGTGTTTTTTCAGGCAACTGAATCTACTTGTAACAGCAAGGCTCAGAAGTGCCCACACACTCAGCCCTTAACCCCAGTGTGCAGAAAGGGTCAAAACGTGTTTTTCAGCAGAAATAAACATGTTTCTGCAAGTTTGGTCAACCCCATGTAAGTTATGGGGCAGTAACATCACACTTTTCAAAACGTGTTTTTCAGCCCGAAATAAACGCGTTTTTTCAGACAACTGAATCTCCTTGTAATAGCAAGGCTCAGAAGAGCCCACACACTCAGCCCTTAACCCCAGTGTACAGAAAGTGTCAAAATGTGTTTTTCAGCAGAAATAAACATGTTTCTGCAAGTTTGGTCAACCCCATGTAAGTTATGGGGCAGTAACATCACACTTTTCAAAACGTGTTTTTCAGCCCGAAATAAACGCGTTTTTTCAGACAACTGAATCTACTTGTAACAGCAAGGCTCAGAAGAGCCCACACACTCAGCCCTTAACCCCAGTGTACAGAAAGTGTCAAAACGTGTTTTTCAGCAGAAATAAACATGTTTCTGCAAGTTTGGTCAACCCCATGTAAGTTATGGGGCAGTAACATCACACTTTTCAAAACGTGTTTTTGAGCCCGAAATAAACGCGTTTTTTCAGACAGCAGAATCTCAGTGTAACTGCTAGGCTCAGAAGAGCCCACACACTCAGCTCTTAACCCCAGTGTGCAGAAAGGGTCAAAACGTGTTTTTCAGCAGAAATAAACATGTTTCTGCAAGTTTGGTCAACCCCATGTAATTTATGGGGCAGTAACATCACACTTTTCAAAACGTGTTTTTCAGCCCGAAATAAACGCGTTTTTTTCAGACAACTGAATCCCCATGTAACAGCAAGGCTCAGAAGAGCCCACACACTCAGCCCTTAACCCCAGTGTACAGAAAGTGTCAAAATCTGTTTTTCAGCAGAAATAAACATGTTTCTGCAAGTTTGGTCAACCCCATGTAAGTTATGGGGCAGTAACATCACACTTTTCAAAACGTGTTTTTCAGCCCGAAATAAACGCGTTTTTTCAGGCAACTGAATCTACTTGTAACAGCAAGGCTCAGAAGTGCCCACACACTCAGCCCTTAACCCCAGTGTGCAGAAAGGGTCAAAACGTGTTTTTCAGCAGAAATAAACATGTTTCTGCAAGTTTGGTCAACCCCATGTAAGTTATGGGGCAGTAACAAGACACTTTTCAAAACGTGTTTTTCAGCCCGAAATAAACGCGTTTTTTTAGACAGCAGAATCTCAGTGTAACTGCTAGGCTCAGAAGAGCCCACACACTCAGCTCTTAACCCCAGTGTGCAGAAAGGGTCAAAACGTGTTTTTCAGCAGAAATAAAAATGTTTCTGCAAGTTTGTTCAACCCCATGTAAGTTATGGGGCAGTAACATCAAACTTTTCAAAACGTGTTTTTCAGCCCGAAATAAACGCGTTTTTTCAGACAACTGAATCCCCATGTAACAGCAAGGCTCAGAAGAGCCCACACACTCAGCCCTTAACCCCAGTGTACAGAAAGTGTCAAAACGTGTTTTTCAGCAGAAATAAACATGTTTCTGCAAGTTTGGTCAACCCCATGTAAGTTATGGGGCAGTAACATCACACTTTTCAAAACGTGTTTTTCAGCCCGAAATAAACGTGTTTTTTCAGGCAACTGAATCTACTTGTAACAGCAAGGCTCAGAAGTGCCCACACACTCAGCCCTTAACCCCAGTGTGCAGAAAGGGTCAAAACGTGTTTTTCAGCAGAAATAAACATGTTTCTGCAAGTTTGGTCAACCCCATGTAAGTTATGGGGCAGTAACATCACACTTTTCAAAACGTGTTTTTCAGCCCGAAATAAACGCGTTTTTTCAGACAACTGAATCTCCTTGTAATAGCAAGGCTCAGAAGAGCCCACACACTCAGCCCTTAACCCCAGTGTACAGAAAGTGTCAAAATGTGTTTTTCAGCAGAAATAAACATGTTTCTGCAAGTTTGGTCAACCCCATGTAAGTTATGGGGCAGTAACATCACACTTTTCAAAACGTGTTTTTCAGCCCGAAATAAACGCGTTTTTTCAGACAACTGAATCTACTTGTAACAGCAAGGCTCAGAAGAGCCCACACACTCAGCCCTTAACCCCAGTGTACAGAAAGTGTCAAAACGTGTTTTTCAGCAGAAATAAACATGTTTCTGCAAGTTTGGTCAACCCCATGTAAGTTATGGGGCAGTAACAAGACACTTTTCAAAACGTGTTTTTCAGCCCGAAATAAACGCGTTTTTTTAGACAGCAGAATCTCAGTGTAACTGCTAGGCTCAGAAGAGCCCACACACTCAGCTCTTAACCCCAGTGTGCAGAAAGGGTCAAAACGTGTTTTTCAGCAGAAATAAAAATGTTTCTGCAAGTTTGTTCAACCCCATGTAAGTTATGGGGCAGTAACATCAAACTTTTCAAAACGTGTTTTTCAGCCCGAAATAAACGCGTTTTTTCAGACAACTGAATCTACTTGTAACAGCAAGGCTCAGAAGTGCCCACACACTCAGCCCTTAACCCCAGTGTGCAGAAAGGGTCAAAACGTGTTTTTCAGCAGAAATAAACATGTTTCTGCAAGTTTGATGAACCCCATGTAAGTTATGGGGCAGTAACAAGACACTTTTCAAAACGTGTTTTTCAGCCCGAAATAAACGCGTTTTTTCAGACAGCAGAATCTCAGTGTAACTGCTAGGCTCAGAAGAGCCCACACACTCAGCCCTTAACCCCAGTGTGCAGAAAGGGTCAAAACGTGTTTTTCAGCAGAAATAAACATGTTTCTGCAAGTTTGGTCAACCCCATGTAAGTTATGGGGCAGTAACAAGACACTTTTCAAAACGTGTTTTTCAGCCCGAAATAAACGCGTTTTTTCAGACAGCAGAATCTCAGTGTAACTGCTAGGCTCAGAAGAGCCCACACACTCAGCTCTTAACCCCAGTGTGCAGAAAGGGTCAAAACGTGTTTTTCAGCAGAAATAAACATGTTTCTGCAAGTTTGGTCAACCCCATGTAAGTTATGGGGCAGTAACATCACACTTTTCAAAACGTGTTTTTCAGCCCGAAATAAACGCGTTTTTTCAGACAACTGAATCTACTTGTAACAGCAAGGCTCAGAAGAGCCCACACACTCAGCCCTTAACCCCAGTGTACAGAAAGTGTCAAAATCTGTTTTTCAGCAGAAATAAACATGTTTCTGCAAGTTTGGTCAACCCCATGTAAGTTATGGGGCAGTAACATCACACTTTTCAAAACGTGTTTTTCAGCCCGAAATAAACGCGTTTTTTCAGGCAACTGAATCTACTTGTAACAGCAAGGCTCAGAAGTGCCCACACACTCAGCCCTTAACCCCAGTGTGCAGAAAGGGTCAAAACGTGTTTTTCAGCAGAAATAAACATGTTTCTGCAAGTTTGGTCAACCCCATGTAAGTTATGGGGCAGTAACAAGACACTTTTCAAAACGTGTTTTTCAGCCCGAAATAAACGCGTTTTTTTAGACAGCAGAATCTCAGTGTAACTGCTAGGCTCAGAAGAGCCCACACACTCAGCTCTTAACCCCAGTGTGCAGAAAGGGTCAAAACGTGTTTTTCAGCAGAAATAAACATGTTTCTGCAAGTTTGGTCAACCCCATGTAAGTTATGGGGCAGTAACATCACACTTTTCAAAACGTGTTTTTCAGCCCGAAATAAACGCGTTTTTTCAGGCAACTGAATCTACTTGTAACAGCAAGGCTCAGAAGTGCCCACACACTCAGCCCTTAACCCCAGTGTACAGAAAGTGTCAAAACGTGTTTTTCAGCAGAAATAAACATGTTTCTGCAAGTTTGGTCAACCCCATGTAAGTTATGGGGCAGTAACATCACACTTTTCAAAACGTGTTTTTCAGCCCGAAATAAACGTGTTTTTTCAGGCAACTGAATCTACTTGTAACAGCAAGGCTCAGAAGTGCCCACACACTCAGCCCTTAACCCCAGTGTGCAGAAAGGGTCAAAACGTGTTTTTCAGCAGAAATAAACATGTTTCTGCAAGTTTGGTCAACCCCATGTAAGTTATGGGGCAGTAACATCACACTTTTCAAAACGTGTTTTTCAGCCCGAAATAAACGCGTTTTTTCAGACAACTGAATCTCCTTGTAATAGCAAGGCTCAGAAGAGCCCACACACTCAGCCCTTAACCCCAGTGTACAGAAAGTGTCAAAATGTGTTTTTCAGCAGAAATAAACATGTTTCTGCAAGTTTGGTCAACCCCATATAAGTTATGGGGCAGTAACAAGGCACTTTTCAAAACGTGTTTTTCAGCCCGAAATAAACGCGTTTTTTTAGACAGCAGAATCTCAGTGTAACTGCTAGGCTCAGAAGAGCCCACACACTCAGCTCTTAACCCCAGTGTGCAGAAAGGGTCAAAACGTGTTTTTCAGCAGAAATAAACATGTTTCTGCAAGTTTGGTCAACCCCATGTAAGTTATGGGGCAGTAACATCACACTTTTCAAAACGTGTTTTTGAGCCCGAAATAAACGCGTTTTTTCAGACAGCAGAATCTCAGTGTAACTGCTAGGCTCAGAAGAGCCCACACACTCAGCTCTTAACCCCAGTGTGCAGAAAGGGTCAAAACGTGTTTTTCAGCAGAAATAAACATGTTTCTGCAAGTTTGGTCAACCCCATGTAAGTTATGGGGCAGTAACATCACACTTTTCAAAACGTGTTTTTCAGCCCGAAATAAACGTGTTTTTTCAGGCAACTGAATCTACTTGTAACAGCAAGGCTCAGAAGTGCCCACACACTCAGCCCTTAACCCCAGTGTGCAGAAAGGGTCAAAACGTGTTTTTCAGCAGAAATAAACATGTTTCTGCAAGTTTGGTCAACCCCATGTAAGTTATGGGGCAGTAACAAGACACTTTTCAAAACGTGTTTTTCAGCCCGAAATAAACGCGTTTTTTTAGACAGCAGAATCTCAGTGTAACTGCTAGGCTCAGAAGAGCCCACACACTCAGCTCTTAACCCCAGTGTGCAGAAAGGGTCAAAACGTGTTTTTCAGCAGAAATAAAAATGTTTCTGCAAGTTTGTTCAACCCCATGTAAGTTATGGGGCAGTAACATCAAACTTTTCAAAACGTGTTTTTCAGCCCGAAATAAACGCGTTTTTTCAGACAACTGAATCCCCATGTAACAGCAAGGCTCAGAAGAGCCCACACACTCAGCCCTTAACCCCAGTGTACAGAAAGTGTCAAAACGTGTTTTTCAGCAGAAATAAACATGTTTCTGCAAGTTTGGTCAACCCCATGTAAGTTATGGGGCAGTAACATCACACTTTTCAAAACGTGTTTTTCAGCCCGAAATAAACGTGTTTTTTCAGGCAACTGAATCTACTTGTAACAGCAAGGCTCAGAAGTGCCCACACACTCAGCCCTTAACCCCAGTGTGCAGAAAGGGTCAAAACGTGTTTTTCAGCAGAAATAAACATGTTTCTGCAAGTTTGGTCAACCCCATGTAAGTTATGGGGCAGTAACATCACACTTTTCAAAACGTGTTTTTCAGCCCGAAATAAACGCGTTTTTTCAGACAACTGAATCTCCTTGTAATAGCAAGGCTCAGAAGAGCCCACACACTCAGCCCTTAACCCCAGTGTACAGAAAGTGTCAAAATGTGTTTTTCAGCAGAAATAAACATGTTTCTGCAAGTTTGGTCAACCCCATATAAGTTATGGGGCAGTAACAAGGCACTTTTCAAAACGTGTTTTTCAGCCCGAAATAAACGCGTTTTTTTAGACAGCAGAATCTCAGTGTAACTGCTAGGCTCAGAAGAGCCCACACACTCAGCTCTTAACCCCAGTGTGCAGAAAGGGTCAAAACGTGTTTTTCAGCAGAAATAAACATGTTTCTGCAAGTTTGGTCAACCCCATGTAAGTTATGGGGCAGTAACATCACACTTTTCAAAACGTGTTTTTGAGCCCGAAATAAACGCGTTTTTTCAGACAGCAGAATCTCAGTGTAACTGCTAGGCTCAGAAGAGCCCACACACTCAGCTCTTAACCCCAGTGTGCAGAAAGGGTCAAAACGTGTTTTTCAGCAGAAATAAACATGTTTCTGCAAGTTTGGTCAACCCCATGTAAGTTATGGGGCAGTAACATCACACTTTTCAAAACGTGTTTTTCAGCCCGAAATAAACGCGTTTTTTCAGACAACTGAATCTACTTGTAACAGCAAGGCTCAGAAGAGCCCACACACTCAGCCCTTAACCCCAGTGTACAGAAAGTGTCAAAATCTGTTTTTCAGCAGAAATAAACATGTTTCTGCAAGTTTGGTCAACCCCATGTAAGTTATGGGGCAGTAACATCACACTTTTCAAAACGTGTTTTTCAGCCCGAAATAAACGTGTTTTTTCAGGCAACTGAATCTACTTGTAACAGCAAGGCTCAGAAGTGCCCACACACTCAGCCCTTAACCCCAGTGTACAGAAAGTGTCAAAACGTGTTTTTCAGCAGAAATAAACATGTTTCTGCAAGTTTGGTCAACCCCATGTAAGTTATGGGGCAGTAACATCACACTTTTCAAAACGTGTTTTTGAGCCCGAAATAAACGCGTTTTTTCAGACAACTGAATCTACTTGTAACAGCAAGGCTCAGAAGTGCCCACACACTCAGCCCTTAACCCCAGTGTGCAGAAAGGGTCAAAACGTGTTTTTCAGCAGAAATAAACATGTTTCTGCAAGTTTGATGAACCCCATGTAAGTTATGGGGCAGTAACAAGACACTTTTCAAAACGTGTTTTTCAGCCCGAAATAAACGCGTTTTTTTCAGACAACTGAATCCCCATGTAACAGCAAGGCTCAGAAGAGCCCACACACTCAGCCCTTAACCCCAGTGTACAGAAAGTGTCAAAATCTGTTTTTCAGCAGAAATAAACATGTTTCTGCAAGTTTGGTCAACCCCATGTAAGTTATGGGGCAGTAACATCACACTTTTCAAAACGTGTTTTTCAGCCCGAAATAAACGCGTTTTTTCAGGCAACTGAATCTACTTGTAACAGCAAGGCTCAGAAGAGCCCACACACTCAGCCCTTAACCCCAGTGTACAGAAAGTGTCAAAATCTGTTTTTCAGCAGAAATAAACATGTTTCTGCAAGTTTGGTCAACCCCATGTAAGTTATGGGGCAGTAACATCACACTTTTCAAAACGTGTTTTTCAGCCCGAAATAAACGCGTTTTTTCAGGCAACTGAATCTACTTGTAACAGCAAGGCTCAGAAGTGCCCACACACTCAGCCCTTAACCCCAGTGTGCAGAAAGGGTCAAAACGTGTTTTTCAGCAGAAATAAACATGTTTCTGCAAGTTTGGTCAACCCCATGTAAGTTATGGGGCAGTAACAAGACACTTTTCAAAACGTGTTTTTCAGCCCGAAATAAACGCGTTTTTTTAGACAGCAGAATCTCAGTGTAACTGCTAGGCTCAGAAGAGCCCACACACTCAGCTCTTAACCCCAGTGTGCAGAAAGGGTCAAAACGTGTTTTTCAGCAGAAATAAAAATGTTTCTGCAAGTTTGTTCAACCCCATGTAAGTTATGGGGCAGTAACATCAAACTTTTCAAAACGTGTTTTTCAGCCCGAAATAAACGCGTTTTTTCAGACAACTGAATCCCCATGTAACAGCAAGGCTCAGAAGAGCCCACACACTCAGCCCTTAACCCCAGTGTACAGAAAGTGTCAAAACGTGTTTTTCAGCAGAAATAAACATGTTTCTGCAAGTTTGGTCAACCCCATGTAAGTTATGGGGCAGTAACATCACACTTTTCAAAACGTGTTTTTCAGCCCGAAATAAACGTGTTTTTTCAGGCAACTGAATCTACTTGTAACAGCAAGGCTCAGAAGTGCCCACACACTCAGCCCTTAACCCCAGTGTGCAGAAAGGGTCAAAACGTGTTTTTCAGCAGAAATAAACATGTTTCTGCAAGTTTGGTCAACCCCATGTAAGTTATGGGGCAGTAACATCAAACTTTTCAAAACGTGTTTTTCAGCCCGAAATAAACGCGTTTTTTCAGACAACTGAATCTCCTTGTAATAGCAAGGCTCAGAAGAGCCCAAACACTCAGCCCTTAACCCCAGTGTACAGAAAGTGTCAAAATGTGTTTTTCAGCAGAAATAAACATGTTTCTGCAAGTTTGGTCAACCCCATGTAAGTTATGGGGCAGTAACATCACACTTTTCAAAACGTGTTTTTCAGCCCGAAATAAACGTGTTTTTTCAGGCAACTGAATCTACTTGTAACAGCAAGGCTCAGAAGAGCCCACACACTCAGCCCTTAACCCCAGTGTACAGAAAGTGTCAAAATCTGTTTTTCAGCAGAAATAAACATGTTTCTGCAAGTTTGGTCAACCCCATGTAAGTTATGGGGCAGTAACATCACACTTTTCAAAACGTGTTTTTCAGCCCGAAATAAACGCGTTTTTTCAGGCAACTGAATCCCCATGTAACAGCAAGGCTCAGAAGAGCCCACACACTCAGCCCTTAACCCCAGTGTACAGAAAGTGTCAAAACGTGTTTTTCAGCAGAAATAAACATGTTTCTGCAAGTTTGGTCAACCCCATGTAAGTTATGGGGCAGTAACATCACACTTTTCAAAACGTGTTTTTCAGCCCGAAATAAACGTGTTTTTTCAGGCAACTGAATCTACTTGTAACAGCAAGGCTCAGAAGAGCCCACACACTCAGCCCTTAACCCCAGTGTACAGAAAGTGTCAAAATCTGTTTTTCAGCAGAAATAAACATGTTTCTGCAAGTTTGGTCAACCCCATGTAAGTTATGGGGCAGTAACATCACACTTTTCAAAACGTGTTTTTCAGCCCGAAATAAACGCGTTTTTTCAGGCAACTGAATCTACTTGTAACAGCAAGGCTCAGAAGTGCCCACACACTCAGCCCTTAACCCCAGTGTGCAGAAAGGGTCAAAACGTGTTTTTCAGCAGAAATAAACATGTTTCTGCAAGTTTGGTCAACCCCATGTAAGTTATGGGGCAGTAACAAGACACTTTTCAAAACGTGTTTTTCAGCCCGAAATAAACGCGTTTTTTTAGACAGCAGAATCTCAGTGTAACTGCTAGGCTCAGAAGAGCCCACACACTCAGCTCTTAACCCCAGTGTGCAGAAAGGGTCAAAACGTGTTTTTCAGCAGAAATAAAAATGTTTCTGCAAGTTTGTTCAACCCCATGTAAGTTATGGGGCAGTAACATCACACTTTTCAAAACGTGTTTTTCAGCCCGAAATAAACGCGTTTTTTCAGACAACTGAATCTCCTTGTAATAGCAAGGCTCAGAAGAGCCCAAACACTCAGCCCTTAACCCCAGTGTACAGAAAGTGTCAAAATGTGTTTTTCAGCAGAAATAAACATGTTTCTGCAAGTTTGGTCAACCCCATGTAAGTTATGGGGCAGTAACAAGACACTTTTCAAAACGTGTTTTTCAGCCCGAAATAAACGCGTTTTTTCAGACAACTGAATCTCCTTGTAATAGCAAGGCTCAGAAGAGCCCACACACTCAGCCCTTAACCCCAGTGTACAGAAAGTGTCAAAACGTGTTTTTCAGCAGAAATAAACATGTTTCTGCAAGTTTGGTCAACCCCATGTAAGTTATGGGGCAGTAACAAGACACTTTTCAAAACGTGTTTTTCAGCCCGAAATAAACGCGTTTTTTCAGACAACTGAATCTCCTTGTAATAGCAAGGCTCAGAAGAGCCCACACACTCAGCCCTTAACCCCAGTGTGCAGAAAGGGTCAAAACGTGTTTTTCAGCAGAAATAAACATGTTTCTGCAAGTTTGGTCAACCCCAAGTAAGTTATGGGGCAGTAACAAGACACTTTTCAAAACGTGTTTTTCAGCCCGAAATAAACGCGTTTTTTCAGGCAACTGAATCTCCTTGTAATAGCAAGGCTCAGAAGAGCCCACACACTCAGCCCTTAACCCCAGTGTACAGAAAGTGTCAAAACGTGTTTTTCAGCAGAAATAAACATGTTTCTGCAAGTTTGGTCAACCCCATGTAAGTTATGGGGCAGTAACATCACACTTTTCAAAACGTGTTTTTGAGCCCGAAATAAACGCGTTTTTTCAGACAACTGAATCTACTTGTAACAGCAAGGCTCAGAAGTGCCCACACACTCAGCCCTTAACCCCAGTGTGCAGAAAGGGTCAAAACGTGTTTTTCAGCAGAAATAAACATGTTTCTGCAAGTTTGATGAACCCCATGTAAGTTATGGGGCAGTAACAAGACACTTTTCAAAACGTGTTTTTCAGCCCGAAATAAACGCGTTTTTTCAGACAGCAGAATCTCAGTGTAACTGCTAGGCTCAGAAGAGCCCACACACTCAGCCCTTAACCCCAGTGTGCAGAAAGGGTCAAAACGTGTTTTTCAGCAGAAATAAACATGTTTCTGCAAGTTTGGTCAACCCCATGTAAGTTATGGGGCAGTAACAAGACACTTTTCAAAACGTGTTTTTCAGCCCGAAATAAACGCGTTTTTTCAGACAACTGAATCTCCTTGTAATAGCAAGGCTCAGAAGAGCCCACACACTCAGCCCTTAACCCCAGTGTACAGAAAGTGTCAAAACGTGTTTTTCAGCAGAAATAAACATGTTTCTGCAAGTTTGGTCAACCCCATGTAAGTTATGGGGCAGTAACAAGACACTTTTCAAAACGTGTTTTTCAGCCCGAAATAAACGCGTTTTTTCAGACAACTGAATCTCCTTGTAATAGCAAGGCTCAGAAGAGCCCACACACTCAGCCCTTAACCCCAGTGTGCAGAAAGGGTCAAAACGTGTTTTTCAGCAGAAATAAACATGTTTCTGCAAGTTTGGTCAACCCCATGTAAGTTATGGGGCAGTAACATCACACTTTTCAAAACGTGTTTTTCAGCCCGAAATAAACGCGTTTTTTTCAGACAACTGAATCCCCATGTAACAGCAAGGCTCAGAAGAGCCCACACACTCAGCCCTTAACCCCAGTGTACAGAAAGTGTCAAAATCTGTTTTTCAGCAGAAATAAACATGTTTCTGCAAGTTTGGTCAACCCCATGTAAGTTATGGGGCAGTAACATCACACTTTTCAAAACGTGTTTTTCAGCCCGAAATAAACGCGTTTTTTCAGGCAACTGAATCTACTTGTAACAGCAAGGCTCAGAAGTGCCCACACACTCAGCCCTTAACCCCAGTGTGCAGAAAGGGTCAAAACGTGTTTTTCAGCAGAAATAAACATGTTTCTGCAAGTTTGGTCAACCCCATGTAAGTTATGGGGCAGTAACAAGACACTTTTCAAAACGTGTTTTTCAGCCCGAAATAAACGCGTTTTTTCAGACAGCAGAATCTCAGTGTAACTGCTAGGCTCAGAAGTGCCCACACACTCAGCCCTTAACCCCAGTGTGCAGAAAGGGTCAAAACGTGTTTTTCAGCAGAAATAAACATGTTTCTGCAAGTTTGGTCAACCCCATGTAAGTTATGGGGCAGTAACATCACACTTTTCAAAACGTGTTTTTCAGCCCGAAATAAACGCGTTTTTTCAGACAGCTGAATCTACTTGTAACAGCAAGGCTCAGAAGTGCCCACACACTCAGCCCTTAACCCCAGTGTGCAGAAAGGGTCAAAACGTGTTTTTCAGCAGAAATAAACATGTTTCTGCAAGTTTGGTCAACCCCATGTAAGTTGTGGGGCAGTAACATCACACTTTTCAAAACGTGTTTTTCAGCCCGAAATAAACGCGTTTTTTCAGACAACTGAATCTACTTGTAACAGCAAGGCTCAGAAGTGCCCACACACTCAGCCCTTAACCCCAGTGTGCAGAAAGGGTCAAAACGTGTTTTTCAGCAGAAATAAACATGTTTCTGCAAGTTTGGTCAACCCCATGTAAGTTATGGGGCAGTAACAAGACACTTTTCAAAACGTGTTTTTCAGCCCGAAATAAACGCGTTTTTTTAGACAGCAGAATCTCAGTGTAACTGCTAGGCTCAGAAGAGCCCACACACTCAGCCCTTAACCCCAGTGTACAGAAAGTGTCAAAATGTGTTTTTCAGCAGAAATAAACATGTTTCTGCAAGTTTGGTCAACCCCATGTAAGTTATGGGGCAGTAACAAGGCACTTTTCAAAACGTGTTTTTCAGCCCGAAATAAACGCGTTTTTTTAGACAGCAGAATCTCAGTGTAACTGCTAGGCTCAGAAGAGCCCACACACTCAGCTCTTAACCCCAGTGTGCAGAAAGGGTCAAAACGTGTTTTTCAGCAGAAATAAACATGTTTCTGCAAGTTTGGTCAACCCCATGTAAGTTATGGGGCAGTAACAAGACACTTTTCAAAACGTGTTTTTCAGCCCGAAATAAACGCGTTTTTTCAGACAACTGAATCTCCTTGTAATAGCAAGGCTCAGAAGAGCCCACACACTCAGCCCTTAACCCCAGTGTACAGAAAGTGTCAAAATCTGTTTTTCAGCAGAAATAAACATGTTTCTGCAAGTTTGGTCAACCCCATGTAAGTTATGGGGCAGTAACATCACACTTTTCAAAACGTGTTTTTCAGCCCGAAATAAACGCGTTTTTTCAGGCAACTGAATCTACTTGTAACAGCAAGGCTCAGAAGTGCCCACACACTCAGCCCTTAACCCCAGTGTACAGAAAGTGTCAAAACGTGTTTTTCAGCAGAAATAAACATGTTTCTGCAAGTTTGGTCAACCCCATGTAAGTTATGGGGCAGTAACATCACACTTTTCAAAACGTGTTTTTCAGCCCGAAATAAACGTGTTTTTTCAGGCAACTGAATCTACTTGTAACAGCAAGGCTCAGAAGTGCCCACACACTCAGCCCTTAACCCCAGTGTGCAGAAAGGGTCAAAACGTGTTTTTCAGCAGAAATAAACATGTTTCTGCAAGTTTGGTCAACCCCATGTAAGTTATGGGGCAGTAACATCACACTTTTCAAAACGTGTTTTTCAGCCCGAAATAAACGCGTTTTTTCAGACAACTGAATCTCCTTGTAATAGCAAGGCTCAGAAGAGCCCACACACTCAGCCCTTAACCCCAGTGTACAGAAAGTGTCAAAATGTGTTTTTCAGCAGAAATAAACATGTTTCTGCAAGTTTGGTCAACCCCATGTAAGTTATGGGGCAGTAACATCACACTTTTCAAAACGTGTTTTTCAGCCCGAAATAAACGCGTTTTTTCAGACAACTGAATCTACTTGTAACAGCAAGGCTCAGAAGAGCCCACACACTCAGCCCTTAACCCCAGTGTACAGAAAGTGTCAAAACGTGTTTTTCAGCAGAAATAAACATGTTTCTGCAAGTTTGGTCAACCCCATGTAAGTTATGGGGCAGTAACAAGACACTTTTCAAAACGTGTTTTTCAGCCCGAAATAAACGCGTTTTTTTAGACAGCAGAATCTCAGTGTAACTGCTAGGCTCAGAAGAGCCCACACACTCAGCTCTTAACCCCAGTGTGCAGAAAGGGTCAAAACGTGTTTTTCAGCAGAAATAAAAATGTTTCTGCAAGTTTGTTCAACCCCATGTAAGTTATGGGGCAGTAACATCAAACTTTTCAAAACGTGTTTTTCAGCCCGAAATAAACGCGTTTTTTCAGACAACTGAATCCCCATGTAACAGCAAGGCTCAGAAGAGCCCACACACTCAGCCCTTAACCCCAGTGTACAGAAAGTGTCAAAACGTGTTTTTCAGCAGAAATAAACATGTTTCTGCAAGTTTGGTCAACCCCATGTAAGTTATGGGGCAGTAACATCACACTTTTCAAAACGTGTTTTTCAGCCCGAAATAAACGTGTTTTTTCAGGCAACTGAATCTACTTGTAACAGCAAGGCTCAGAAGTGCCCACACACTCAGCCCTTAACCCCAGTGTGCAGAAAGGGTCAAAACGTGTTTTTCAGCAGAAATAAACATGTTTCTGCAAGTTTGGTCAACCCCATGTAAGTTATGGGGCAGTAACATCAAACTTTTCAAAACGTGTTTTTCAGCCCGAAATAAACGCGTTTTTTCAGACAACTGAATCTCCTTGTAATAGCAAGGCTCAGAAGAGCCCAAACACTCAGCCCTTAACCCCAGTGTACAGAAAGTGTCAAAATGTGTTTTTCAGCAGAAATAAACATGTTTCTGCAAGTTTGGTCAACCCCATGTAAGTTATGGGGCAGTAACAAGACACTTTTCAAAACGTGTTTTTCAGCCCGAAATAAACGCGTTTTTTCAGACAACTGAATCTCCTTGTAATAGCAAGGCTCAGAAGAGCCCACACACTCAGCCCTTAACCCCAGTGTGCAGAAAGGGTCAAAACGTGTTTTTCAGCAGAAATAAACATGTTTCTGCAAGTTTGGTCAACCCCATGTAAGTTATGGGGCAGTAACATCACACTTTTCAAAACGTGTTTTTGAGCCCGAAATAAACGCGTTTTTTCAGACAACTGAATCTACTTGTAACAGCAAGGCTCAGAAGTGCCCACACACTCAGCCCTTAACCCCAGTGTGCAGAAAGGGTCAAAACGTGTTTTTCAGCAGAAATAAACATGTTTCTACAAGTTTGGTTAACCCCATGTAAGTTATGGGGCAGTAACAAGACACTTTTCAAAACGTGTTTTTCAGCCCGAAATAAACGCGTTTTTTCAGACAGCAGAATCTCAGTGTAACTGCTAGGCTCAGAAGAGCCCACACACTCAGCTCTTAACCCCAGTGTGCAGAAAGGGTCAAAACGTGTTTTTCAGCAGAAATAAACATGTTTCTGCAAGTTTGGTCAACCCCATGTAAGTTATGGGGCAGTAACATCACACTTTTCAAAACGTGTTTTTCAGCCCGAAATAAACGCGTTTTTTTCAGACAACTGAATCCCCATGTAACAGCAAGGCTCAGAAGAGCCCACACACTCAGCCCTTAACCCCAGTGTACAGAAAGTGTCAAAATGTGTTTTTCAGCAGAAATAAACATGTTTCTGCAAGTTTGGTCACCCCCATGTAAGTTATGGGGCAGTAACAAGACACTTTTCAAAACGTGTTTTTCAGCCCGAAATAAACGCGTTTTTTCAGACAACTGAATCTCCTTGTAATAGCAAGGCTCAGAAGAGCCCACACACTCAGCCCTTAACCCCAGTGTACAGAAAGTGTCAAAACGTGTTTTTCAGCAGAAATAAACATATTTCTGCAAGTTTGGTCAACCCCATGTAAGTTATGGGGCAGTAACATCACACTTTTCAAAACGTGTTTTTGAGACCGAAATAAACGCGTTTTTTCAGACAACTGAATCTACTTGTAACAGCAAGGCTCAGAAGTGCCCACACACTCAGCCCTTAACCCCAGTGTACAGAAAGTGTCAAAACGTGTTTTTCAGCAGAAATAAACATGTTTCTGCAAGTTTGGTCAACCCCATGTAAGTTATGGGGCAGTAACATCACACTTTTCAAAACGTGTTTTTCAGCCCGAAATAAACGCGTTTTTTCAGACAACTGAATCTACTTGTAACAGCAAGGCTCAGAAGTGCCCACACACTCAGTCCTTAACCCCAGTGTGCAGAAAGGGTCAAAACGTGTTTTTCAGCAGAAATAAACATGTTTCTGCAAGTTTGGTCAACCCCATGTAAGTTATGGGGCAGTAACAAGACACTTTTCAAAACGTGTTTTTCAGCCCGAAATAAACGCGTTTTTTCAGACAGCAGAATCTCAGTGTAACTGCTAGGCTCAGAAGAGCCCACACACTCAGCTCTTAACCCCAGTGTGCAGAAAGGGTCAAAACGTGTTTTTCAGCAGAAATAAACATGTTTCTGCAAGTTTGGTCAACCCCATGTAAGTTATGGGGCAGTAACATCACACTTTTCAAAACGTGTTTTTCAGCCCGAAATAAACGCGTTTTTTCAGGCAACTGAATCTACTTGTAACAGCAAGGCTCAGAAGTGCCCACACACTCAGCCCTTAACCCCAGTGTGCAGAAAGGGTCAAAACGTGTTTTTCAGCAGAAATAAACATGTTTCTGCAAGTTTGGTCAACCCCATGTAAGTTATGGGGCAGTAACAAGACACTTTTCAAAACGTGTTTTTCAGCCCGAAATAAACGCGTTTTTTCAGACAGCAGAATCTCAGTGTAACTGCTAGGCTCAGAAGTGCCCACACACTCAGCCCTTAACCCCAGTGTGCAGAAAGGGTCAAAACGTGTTTTTCAGCAGAAATAAACATGTTTCTGCAAGTTTGGTCAACCCCATGTAAGTTATGGGGCAGTAACATCACACTTTTCAAAACGTGTTTTTCAGCCCGAAATAAACGCGTTTTTTCAGACAGCTGAATCTACTTGTAACAGCAAGGCTCAGAAGTGCCCACACACTCAGCCCTTAACCCCAGTGTGCAGAAAGGGTCAAAACGTGTTTTTCAGCAGAAATAAACATGTTTCTGCAAGTTTGGTCAACCCCATGTAAGTTGTGGGGCAGTAACATCACACTTTTCAAAACGTGTTTTTCAGCCCGAAATAAACGCGTTTTTTCAGACAACTGAATCTACTTGTAACAGCAAGGCTCAGAAGTGCCCACACACTCAGCCCTTAACCCCAGTGTGCAGAAAGGGTCAAAACGTGTTTTTCAGCAGAAATAAACATGTTTCTGCAAGTTTGGTCAACCCCATGTAAGTTATGGGGCAGTAACAAGACACTTTTCAAAACGTGTTTTTCAGCCCGAAATAAACGCGTTTTTTTAGACAGCAGAATCTCAGTGTAACTGCTAGGCTCAGAAGAGCCCACACACTCAGCTCTTAACCCCAGTGTGCAGAAAGGGTCAAAACGTGTTTTTCAGCAGAAATAAAAATGTTTCTGCAAGTTTGTTCAACCCCATGTAAGTTATGGGGCAGTAACATCAAACTTTTCAAAACGTGTTTTTCAGCCCGAAATAAACGCGTTTTTTCAGACAACTGAATCCCCATGTAACAGCAAGGCTCAGAAGAGCCCACACACTCAGCCCTTAACCCCAGTGTACAGAAAGTGTCAAAACGTGTTTTTCAGCAGAAATAAACATGTTTCTGCAAGTTTGGTCAACCCCATGTAAGTTATGGGGCAGTAACATCACACTTTTCAAAACGTGTTTTTCAGCCCGAAATAAACGTGTTTTTTCAGGCAACTGAATCTACTTGTAACAGCAAGGCTCAGAAGTGCCCACACACTCAGCCCTTAACCCCAGTGTGCAGAAAGGGTCAAAACGTGTTTTTCAGCAGAAATAAACATGTTTCTGCAAGTTTGGTCAACCCCATGTAAGTTATGGGGCAGTAACATCACACTTTTCAAAACGTGTTTTTCAGCCCGAAATAAACGCGTTTTTTCAGACAACTGAATCTCCTTGTAATAGCAAGGCTCAGAAGAGCCCACACACTCAGCCCTTAACCCCAGTGTACAGAAAGTGTCAAAATGTGTTTTTCAGCAGAAATAAACATGTTTCTGCAAGTTTGGTCAACCCCATGTAAGTTATGGGGCAGTAACAAGGCACTTTTCAAAACGTGTTTTTCAGCCCGAAATAAACGCGTTTTTTTAGACAGCAGAATCTCAGTGTAACTGCTAGGCTCAGAAGAGCCCACACACTCAGCTCTTAACCCCAGTGTGCAGAAAGGGTCAAAACGTGTTTTTCAGCAGAAATAAACATGTTTCTGCAAGTTTGGTCAACCCCATGTAAGTTATGGGGCAGTAACAAGACACTTTTCAAAACGTGTTTTTCAGCCCGAAATAAACGCGTTTTTTCAGACAACTGAATCTCCTTGTAATAGCAAGGCTCAGAAGAGCCCACACACTCAGCCCTTAACCCCAGTGTACAGAAAGTGTCAAAATCTGTTTTTCAGCAGAAATAAACATGTTTCTGCAAGTTTGGTCAACCCCATGTAAGTTATGGGGCAGTAACATCACACTTTTCAAAACGTGTTTTTCAGCCCGAAATAAACGCGTTTTTTCAGGCAACTGAATCTACTTGTAACAGCAAGGCTCAGAAGTGCCCACACACTCAGCCCTTAACCCCAGTGTACAGAAAGTGTCAAAACGTGTTTTTCAGCAGAAATAAACATGTTTCTGCAAGTTTGGTCAACCCCATGTAAGTTATGGGGCAGTAACATCACACTTTTCAAAACGTGTTTTTCAGCCCGAAATAAACGTGTTTTTTCAGGCAACTGAATCTACTTGTAACAGCAAGGCTCAGAAGTGCCCACACACTCAGCCCTTAACCCCAGTGTGCAGAAAGGGTCAAAACGTGTTTTTCAGCAGAAATAAACATGTTTCTGCAAGTTTGGTCAACCCCATGTAAGTTATGGGGCAGTAACATCACACTTTTCAAAACGTGTTTTTCAGCCCGAAATAAACGCGTTTTTTCAGACAACTGAATCTCCTTGTAATAGCAAGGCTCAGAAGAGCCCACACACTCAGCCCTTAACCCCAGTGTACAGAAAGTGTCAAAATGTGTTTTTCAGCAGAAATAAACATGTTTCTGCAAGTTTGGTCAACCCCATGTAAGTTATGGGGCAGTAACATCACACTTTTCAAAACGTGTTTTTCAGCCCGAAATAAACGCGTTTTTTCAGACAACTGAATCTACTTGTAACAGCAAGGCTCAGAAGAGCCCACACACTCAGCCCTTAACCCCAGTGTACAGAAAGTGTCAAAACGTGTTTTTCAGCAGAAATAAACATGTTTCTGCAAGTTTGGTCAACCCCATGTAAGTTATGGGGCAGTAACAAGACACTTTTCAAAACGTGTTTTTCAGCCCGAAATAAACGCGTTTTTTTAGACAGCAGAATCTCAGTGTAACTGCTAGGCTCAGAAGAGCCCACACACTCAGCTCTTAACCCCAGTGTGCAGAAAGGGTCAAAACGTGTTTTTCAGCAGAAATAAAAATGTTTCTGCAAGTTTGTTCAACCCCATGTAAGTTATGGGGCAGTAACATCAAACTTTTCAAAACGTGTTTTTCAGCCCGAAATAAACGCGTTTTTTCAGACAACTGAATCCCCATGTAACAGCAAGGCTCAGAAGAGCCCACACACTCAGCCCTTAACCCCAGTGTACAGAAAGTGTCAAAACGTGTTTTTCAGCAGAAATAAACATGTTTCTGCAAGTTTGGTCAACCCCAAGTAAGTTATGGGGCAGTAACAAGACACTTTTCAAAACGTGTTTTTCAGCCCGAAATAAACGCGTTTTTTCAGACAACTGAATCTCCTTGTAATAGCAAGGCTCAGAAGAGCCCACACACTCAGCCCTTAACCCCAGTGTACAGAAAGTGTCAAAACGTGTTTTTCAGCAGAAATAAACATGTTTCTGCAAGTTTGGTCAACCCCATGTAAGTTATGGGGCAGTAACATCACACTTTTCAAAACGTGTTTTTGAGCCCGAAATAAACGCGTTTTTTCAGACAACTGAATCTACTTGTAACAGCAAGGCTCAGAAGTGCCCACACACTCAGCCCTTAACCCCAGTGTGCAGAAAGGGTCAAAACGTGTTTTTCAGCAGAAATAAACATGTTTCTGCAAGTTTGATGAACCCCATGTAAGTTATGGGGCAGTAACAAGACACTTTTCAAAACGTGTTTTTCAGCCCGAAATAAACGCGTTTTTTCAGACAGCAGAATCTCAGTGTAACTGCTAGGCTCAGAAGAGCCCACACACTCAGCCCTTAACCCCAGTGTGCAGAAAGGGTCAAAACGTGTTTTTCAGCAGAAATAAACATGTTTCTGCAAGTTTGGTCAACCCCATGTAAGTTATGGGGCAGTAACAAGACACTTTTCAAAACGTGCTTTTCAGCCCGAAATAAACGCGTTTTTTCAGACAACTGAATCTCCTTGTAATAGCAAGGCTCAGAAGAGCCCACACACTCAGCCCTTAACCCCAGTGTACAGAAAGTGTCAAAACGTGTTTTTCAGCAGAAATAAACATGTTTCTGCAAGTTTGGTCAACCCCATGTAAGTTATGGGGCAGTAACAAGACACTTTTCAAAACGTGTTTTTCAGCCCGAAATAAACGCGTTTTTTCAGACAACTGAATCTCCTTGTAATAGCAAGGCTCAGAAGAGCCCACACACTCAGCCCTTAACCCCAGTGTGCAGAAAGGGTCAAAACGTGTTTTTCAGCAGAAATAAACATGTTTCTGCAAGTTTGGTCAACCCCATGTAAGTTATGGGGCAGTAACAAGACACTTTTCAAAACGTGTTTTTCAGCCCGAAATAAACGCGTTTTTTCAGACAACTGAATCTCCTTGTAATAGCAAGGCTCAGAAGAGCCCACACACTCAGCCCTTAACCCCAGTGTGCAGAAAGGGTCAAAACGTGTTTTTCAGCAGAAATAAACATGTTTCTGCAAGTTTGGTCAACCCCATGTAAGTTGTGGGGCAGTAACATCACACTTTTCAAAACGTGTTTTTCAGCCCGAAATAAACGCGTTTTTTCAGACAACTGAATCTACTTGTAACAGCAAGGCTCAGAAGTGCCCACACACTCAGCCCTTAACCCCAGTGTGCAGAAAGGGTCAAAACGTGTTTTTCAGCAGAAATAAACATGTTTCTGCAAGTTTGGTCAACCCCATGTAAGTTATGGGGCAGTAACAAGACACTTTTCAAAACGTGTTTTTCAGCCCGAAATAAACGCGTTTTTTTAGACAGCAGAATCTCAGTGTAACTGCTAGGCTCAGAAGAGCCCACACACTCAGCTCTTAACCCCAGTGTGCAGAAAGGGTCAAAACGTGTTTTTCAGCAGAAATAAAAATGTTTCTGCAAGTTTGTTCAACCCCATGTAAGTTATGGGGCAGTAACATCAAACTTTTCAAAACGTGTTTTTCAGCCCGAAATAAACGCGTTTTTTCAGACAACTGAATCCCCATGTAACAGCAAGGCTCAGAAGAGCCCACACACTCAGCCCTTAACCCCAGTGTACAGAAAGTGTCAAAACGTGTTTTTCAGCAGAAATAAACATGTTTCTGCAAGTTTGGTCAACCCCATGTAAGTTATGGGGCAGTAACATCACACTTTTCAAAACGTGTTTTTCAGCCCGAAATAAACGTGTTTTTTCAGGCAACTGAATCTACTTGTAACAGCAAGGCTCAGAAGTGCCCACACACTCAGCCCTTAACCCCAGTGTGCAGAAAGGGTCAAAACGTGTTTTTCAGCAGAAATAAACATGTTTCTGCAAGTTTGGTCAACCCCATGTAAGTTATGGGGCAGTAACATCACACTTTTCAAAACGTGTTTTTCAGCCCGAAATAAACGCGTTTTTTCAGACAACTGAATCTCCTTGTAATAGCAAGGCTCAGAAGAGCCCACACACTCAGCCCTTAACCCCAGTGTACAGAAAGTGTCAAAATGTGTTTTTCAGCAGAAATAAACATGTTTCTGCAAGTTTGGTCAACCCCATATAAGTTATGGGGCAGTAACAAGGCACTTTTCAAAACGTGTTTTTCAGCCCGAAATAAACGCGTTTTTTTAGACAGCAGAATCTCAGTGTAACTGCTAGGCTCAGAAGAGCCCACACACTCAGCTCTTAACCCCAGTGTGCAGAAAGGGTCAAAACGTGTTTTTCAGCAGAAATAAACATGTTTCTGCAAGTTTGGTCAACCCCATGTAAGTTATGGGGCAGTAACAAGACACTTTTCAAAACGTGTTTTTCAGCCCGAAATAAACGCGTTTTTTCAGACAACTGAATCTCCTTGTAATAGCAAGGCTCAGAAGAGCCCACACACTCAGCCCTTAACCCCAGTGTACAGAAAGTGTCAAAATCTGTTTTTCAGCAGAAATAAACATGTTTCTGCAAGTTTGGTCAACCCCATGTAAGTTATGGGGCAGTAACATCACACTTTTCAAAACGTGTTTTTCAGCCCGAAATAAACGCGTTTTTTCAGGCAACTGAATCTACTTGTAACAGCAAGGCTCAGAAGTGCCCACACACTCAGCCCTTAACCCCAGTGTACAGAAAGTGTCAAAACGTGTTTTTCAGCAGAAATAAACATGTTTCTGCAAGTTTGGTCAACCCCATGTAAGTTATGGGGCAGTAACATCACACTTTTCAAAACGTGTTTTTCAGCCCGAAATAAACGTGTTTTTTCAGGCAACTGAATCTACTTGTAACAGCAAGGCTCAGAAGTGCCCACACACTCAGCCCTTAACCCCAGTGTGCAGAAAGGGTCAAAACGTGTTTTTCAGCAGAAATAAACATGTTTCTGCAAGTTTGGTCAACCCCATGTAAGTTATGGGGCAGTAACATCACACTTTTCAAAACGTGTTTTTCAGCCCGAAATAAACGCGTTTTTTCAGACAACTGAATCTCCTTGTAATAGCAAGGCTCAGAAGAGCCCACACACTCAGCCCTTAACCCCAGTGTACAGAAAGTGTCAAAATGTGTTTTTCAGCAGAAATAAACATGTTTCTGCAAGTTTGGTCAACCCCATGTAAGTTATGGGGCAGTAACATCACACTTTTCAAAACGTGTTTTTCAGCCCGAAATAAACGCGTTTTTTCAGACAACTGAATCTACTTGTAACAGCAAGGCTCAGAAGAGCCCACACACTCAGCCCTTAACCCCAGTGTACAGAAAGTGTCAAAACGTGTTTTTCAGCAGAAATAAACATGTTTCTGCAAGTTTGGTCAACCCCATGTAAGTTATGGGGCAGTAACAAGACACTTTTCAAAACGTGTTTTTCAGCCCGAAATAAACGCGTTTTTTTAGACAGCAGAATCTCAGTGTAACTGCTAGGCTCAGAAGAGCCCACACACTCAGCTCTTAACCCCAGTGTGCAGAAAGGGTCAAAACGTGTTTTTCAGCAGAAATAAAAATGTTTCTGCAAGTTTGTTCAACCCCATGTAAGTTATGGGGCAGTAACATCAAACTTTTCAAAACGTGTTTTTCAGCCCGAAATAAACGCGTTTTTTCAGACAACTGAATCCCCATGTAACAGCAAGGCTCAGAAGAGCCCACACACTCAGCCCTTAACCCCAGTGTACAGAAAGTGTCAAAACGTGTTTTTCAGCAGAAATAAACATGTTTCTGCAAGTTTGGTCAACCCCATGTAAGTTATGGGGCAGTAACATCACACTTTTCAAAACGTGTTTTTCAGCCCGAAATAAACGTGTTTTTTCAGGCAACTGAATCTACTTGTAACAGCAAGGCTCAGAAGTGCCCACACACTCAGCCCTTAACCCCAGTGTGCAGAAAGGGTCAAAACGTGTTTTTCAGCAGAAATAAACATGTTTCTGCAAGTTTGGTCAACCCCATGTAAGTTATGGGGCAGTAACATCAAACTTTTCAAAACGTGTTTTTCAGCCCGAAATAAACGCGTTTTTTCAGACAACTGAATCTCCTTGTAATAGCAAGGCTCAGAAGAGCCCAAACACTCAGCCCTTAACCCCAGTGTACAGAAAGTGTCAAAATGTGTTTTTCAGCAGAAATAAACATGTTTCTGCAAGTTTGGTCAACCCCATGTAAGTTATGGGGCAGTAACAAGACACTTTTCAAAACGTGTTTTTCAGCCCGAAATAAACGCGTTTTTTCAGACAACTGAATCTCCTTGTAATAGCAAGGCTCAGAAGAGCCCACACACTCAGCCCTTAACCCCAGTGTGCAGAAAGGGTCAAAACGTGTTTTTCAGCAGAAATAAACATGTTTCTGCAAGTTTGGTCAACCCCATGTAAGTTATGGGGCAGTAACATCACACTTTTCAAAACGTGTTTTTGAGCCCGAAATAAACGCGTTTTTTCAGACAACTGAATCTACTTGTAACAGCAAGGCTCAGAAGTGCCCACACACTCAGCCCTTAACCCCAGTGTGCAGAAAGGGTCAAAACGTGTTTTTCAGCAGAAATAAACATGTTTCTACAAGTTTGGTTAACCCCATGTAAGTTATGGGGCAGTAACAAGACACTTTTCAAAACGTGTTTTTCAGCCCGAAATAAACGCGTTTTTTCAGACAGCAGAATCTCAGTGTAACTGCTAGGCTCAGAAGAGCCCACACACTCAGCTCTTAACCCCAGTGTGCAGAAAGGGTCAAAACGTGTTTTTCAGCAGAAATAAAAATGTTTCTGCAAGTTTGTTCAACCCCATGTAAGTTATGGGGCAGTAACATCACACTTTTCAAAACGTGTTTTTCAGCCCGAAATAAACGCGTTTTTTCAGACAACTGAATCTCCTTGTAATAGCAAGGCTCAGAAGAGCCCAAACACTCAGCCCTTAACCCCAGTGTACAGAAAGTGTCAAAATGTGTTTTTCAGCAGAAATAAACATGTTTCTGCAAGTTTGGTCAACCCCATGTAAGTTATGGGGCAGTAACAAGACACTTTTCAAAACGTGTTTTTCAGCCCGAAATAAACGCGTTTTTTCAGACAACTGAATCTCCTTGTAATAGCAAGGCTCAGAAGAGCCCACACACTCAGCCCTTAACCCCAGTGTACAGAAAGTGTCAAAACGTGTTTTTCAGCAGAAATAAACATGTTTCTGCAAGTTTGGTCAACCCCATGTAAGTTATGGGGCAGTAACAAGACACTTTTCAAAACGTGTTTTTCAGCCCGAAATAAACGCGTTTTTTCAGACAACTGAATCTCCTTGTAATAGCAAGGCTCAGAAGAGCCCACACACTCAGCCCTTAACCCCAGTGTACAGAAAGTGTCAAAACGTGTTTTTCAGCAGAAATAAACATGTTTCTGCAAGTTTGGTCAACCCCATGTAAGTTATGGGGCAGTAACATCACACTTTTCAAAACGTGTTTTTGAGCCCGAAATAAACGCGTTTTTTCAGACAACTGAATCTACTTGTAACAGCAAGGCTCAGAAGTGCCCACACACTCAGCCCTTAACCCCAGTGTGCAGAAAGGGTCAAAACGTGTTTTTCAGCAGAAATAAACATGTTTCTGCAAGTTTGATGAACCCCATGTAAGTTATGGGGCAGTAACAAGACACTTTTCAAAACGTGTTTTTCAGCCCGAAATAAACGCGTTTTTTCAGACAGCAGAATCTCAGTGTAACTGCTAGGCTCAGAAGAGCCCACACACTCAGCCCTTAACCCCAGTGTGCAGAAAGGGTCAAAACGTGTTTTTCAGCAGAAATAAACATGTTTCTGCAAGTTTGGTCAACCCCATGTAAGTTATGGGGCAGTAACAAGACACTTTTCAAAACGTGTTTTTCAGCCCGAAATAAACGCGTTTTTTCAGACAACTGAATCTCCTTGTAATAGCAAGGCTCAGAAGAGCCCACACACTCAGCCCTTAACCCCAGTGTACAGAAAGTGTCAAAACGTGTTTTTCAGCAGAAATAAACATGTTTCTGCAAGTTTGGTCAACCCCATGTAAGTTATGGGGCAGTAACAAGACACTTTTCAAAACGTGTTTTTCAGCCCGAAATAAACGCGTTTTTTCAGACAACTGAATCTCCTTGTAATAGCAAGGCTCAGAAGAGCCCACACACTCAGCCCTTAACCCCAGTGTGCAGAAAGGGTCAAAACGTGTTTTTCAGCAGAAATAAACATGTTTCTGCAAGTTTGGTCAACCCCATGTAAGTTATGGGGCAGTAACATCACACTTTTCAAAACGTGTTTTTCAGCCCGAAATAAACGCGTTTTTTTCAGACAACTGAATCCCCATGTAACAGCAAGGCTCAGAAGAGCCCACACACTCAGCCCTTAACCCCAGTGTACAGAAAGTGTCAAAATCTGTTTTTCAGCAGAAATAAACATGTTTCTGCAAGTTTGGTCAACCCCATGTAAGTTATGGGGCAGTAACATCACACTTTTCAAAACGTGTTTTTCAGCCCGAAATAAACGCGTTTTTTCAGGCAACTGAATCTACTTGTAACAGCAAGGCTCAGAAGTGCCCACACACTCAGCCCTTAACCCCAGTGTGCAGAAAGGGTCAAAACGTGTTTTTCAGCAGAAATAAACATGTTTCTGCAAGTTTGGTCAACCCCATGTAAGTTATGGGGCAGTAACAAGACACTTTTCAAAACGTGTTTTTCAGCCCGAAATAAACGCGTTTTTTTAGACAGCAGAATCTCAGTGTAACTGCTAGGCTCAGAAGAGCCCACACACTCAGCTCTTAACCCCAGTGTGCAGAAAGGGTCAAAACGTGTTTTTCAGCAGAAATAAAAATGTTTCTGCAAGTTTGTTCAACCCCATGTAAGTTATGGGGCAGTAACATCAAACTTTTCAAAACGTGTTTTTCAGCCCGAAATAAACGCGTTTTTTCAGACAACTGAATCCCCATGTAACAGCAAGGCTCAGAAGAGCCCACACACTCAGCCCTTAACCCCAGTGTACAGAAAGTGTCAAAACGTGTTTTTCAGCAGAAATAAACATGTTTCTGCAAGTTTGGTCAACCCCATGTAAGTTATGGGGCAGTAACATCACACTTTTCAAAACGTGTTTTTCAGCCCGAAATAAACGTGTTTTTTCAGGCAACTGAATCTACTTGTAACAGCAAGGCTCAGAAGTGCCCACACACTCAGCCCTTAACCCCAGTGTGCAGAAAGGGTCAAAACGTGTTTTTCAGCAGAAATAAACATGTTTCTGCAAGTTTGGTCAACCCCATGTAAGTTATGGGGCAGTAACATCAAACTTTTCAAAACGTGTTTTTCAGCCCGAAATAAACGCGTTTTTTCAGACAACTGAATCTCCTTGTAATAGCAAGGCTCAGAAGAGCCCAAACACTCAGCCCTTAACCCCAGTGTACAGAAAGTGTCAAAATGTGTTTTTCAGCAGATATAAACATGTTTCTGCAAGTTTGGTCAACCCCATGTAAGTTATGGGGCAGTAACAAGACACTTTTCAAAACGTGTTTTTCAGCCCGAAATAAACGCGTTTTTTCAGACAACTGAATCTCCTTGTAATAGCAAGGCTCAGAAGAGCCCACACACTCAGCCCTTAACCCCAGTGTGCAGAAAGGGTCAAAACGTGTTTTTCAGCAGAAATAAACATGTTTCTGCAAGTTTGGTCAACCCCATGTAAGTTATGGGGCAGTAACATCACACTTTTCAAAACGTGTTTTTGAGCCCGAAATAAACGCGTTTTTTCAGACAACTGAATCTACTTGTAACAGCAAGGCTCAGAAGTGCCCACACACTCAGCCCTTAACCCCAGTGTGCAGAAAGGGTCAAAACGTGTTTTTCAGCAGAAATAAACATGTTTCTACAAGTTTGGTTAACCCCATGTAAGTTATGGGGCAGTAACAAGACACTTTTCAAAACGTGTTTTTCAGCCCGAAATAAACGCGTTTTTTCAGACAGCAGAATCTCAGTGTAACTGCTAGGCTCAGAAGAGCCCACACACTCAGCTCTTAACCCCAGTGTGCAGAAAGGGTCAAAACGTGTTTTTCAGCAGAAATAAACATGTTTCTGCAAGTTTGGTCAACCCCATGTAAGTTATGGGGCAGTAACATCACACTTTTCAAAACGTGTTTTTGAGCCCGAAATAAACGCGTTTTTTCAGACAGCAGAATCTCAGTGTAACTGCTAGGCTCAGAAGAGCCCACACACTCAGCTCTTAACCCCAGTGTGCAGAAAGGGTCAAAACGTGTTTTTCAGCAGAAATAAACATGTTTCTGCAAGTTTGGTCAACCCCATGTAAGTTATGGGGCAGTAACATCACACTTTTCAAAACGTGTTTTTCAGCCCGAAATAAACGCGTTTTTTCAGACAACTGAATCTACTTGTAACAGCAAGGCTCAGAAGAGCCCACACACTCAGCCCTTAACCCCAGTGTACAGAAAGTGTCAAAATCTGTTTTTCAGCAGAAATAAACATGTTTCTGCAAGTTTGGTCAACCCCATGTAAGTTATGGGGCAGTAACATCACACTTTTCAAAACGTGTTTTTCAGCCCGAAATAAACGTGTTTTTTCAGGCAACTGAATCTACTTGTAACAGCAAGGCTCAGAAGTGCCCACACACTCAGCCCTTAACCCCAGTGTACAGAAAGTGTCAAAACGTGTTTTTCAGCAGAAATAAACATGTTTCTGCAAGTTTGGTCAACCCCATGTAAGTTATGGGGCAGTAACATCACACTTTTCAAAACGTGTTTTTGAGCCCGAAATAAACGCGTTTTTTCAGACAACTGAATCTACTTGTAACAGCAAGGCTCAGAAGTGCCCACACACTCAGCCCTTAACCCCAGTGTGCAGAAAGGGTCAAAACGTGTTTTTCAGCAGAAATAAACATGTTTCTGCAAGTTTGATGAACCCCATGTAAGTTATGGGGCAGTAACAAGACACTTTTCAAAACGTGTTTTTCAGCCCGAAATAAACGCGTTTTTTCAGACAGCAGAATCTCAGTGTAACTGCTAGGCTCAGAAGAGCCCACACACTCAGCCCTTAACCCCAGTGTGCAGAAAGGGTCAAAACGTGTTTTTCAGCAGAAATAAACATGTTTCTGCAAGTTTGGTCAACCCCATGTAAGTTATGGGGCAGTAACAAGACACTTTTCAAAACGTGTTTTTCAGCCCGAAATAAACGCGTTTTTTCAGACAACTGAATCTCCTTGTAATAGCAAGGCTCAGAAGAGCCCACACACTCAGCCCTTAACCCCAGTGTACAGAAAGTGTCAAAACGTGTTTTTCAGCAGAAATAAACATGTTTCTGCAAGTTTGGTCAACCCCATGTAAGTTATGGGGCAGTAACAAGACACTTTTCAAAACGTGTTTTTCAGCCCGAAATAAACGCGTTTTTTCAGACAACTGAATCTCCTTGTAATAGCAAGGCTCAGAAGAGCCCACACACTCAGCCCTTAACCCCAGTGTGCAGAAAGGGTCAAAACGTGTTTTTCAGCAGAAATAAACATGTTTCTGCAAGTTTGGTCAACCCCATGTAAGTTATGGGGCAGTAACATCACACTTTTCAAAACGTGTTTTTCAGCCCGAAATAAACGCGTTTTTTTCAGACAACTGAATCCCCATGTAACAGCAAGGCTCAGAAGAGCCCACACACTCAGCCCTTAACCCCAGTGTACAGAAAGTGTCAAAATCTGTTTTTCAGCAGAAATAAACATGTTTCTGCAAGTTTGGTCAACCCCATGTAAGTTATGGGGCAGTAACATCACACTTTTCAAAACGTGTTTTTCAGCCCGAAATAAACGCGTTTTTTCAGGCAACTGAATCTACTTGTAACAGCAAGGCTCAGAAGTGCCCACACACTCAGCCCTTAACCCCAGTGTGCAGAAAGGGTCAAAACGTGTTTTTCAGCAGAAATAAACATGTTTCTGCAAGTTTGGTCAACCCCATGTAAGTTATGGGGCAGTAACAAGACACTTTTCAAAACGTGTTTTTCAGCCCGAAATAAACGCGTTTTTTCAGACAGCAGAATCTCAGTGTAACTGCTAGGCTCAGAAGAGCCCACACACTCAGCTCTTAACCCCAGTGTGCAGAAAGGGTCAAAACGTGTTTTTCAGCAGAAATAAACATGTTTCTGCAAGTTTGGTCAACCCCATGTAAGTTATGGGGCAGTAACATCAAACTTTTCAAAACGTGTTTTTCAGCCCGAAATAAACGCGTTTTTTCAGACAACTGAATCCCCATGTAACAGCAAGGCTCAGAAGAGCCCACACACTCAGCCCTTAACCCCAGTGTACAGAAAGTGTCAAAACGTGTTTTTCAGCAGAAATAAACATGTTTCTGCAAGTTTGGTCAACCCCATGTAAGTTATGGGGCAGTAACATCACACTTTTCAAAACGTGTTTTTCAGCCCGAAATAAACGTGTTTTTTCAGGCAACTGAATCTACTTGTAACAGCAAGGCTCAGAAGTGCCCACACACTCAGCCCTTAACCCCAGTGTGCAGAAAGGGTCAAAACGTGTTTTTCAGCAGAAATAAACATGTTTCTGCAAGTTTGGTCAACCCCATGTAAGTTATGGGGCAGTAACATCAAACTTTTCAAAACGTGTTTTTCAGCCCGAAATAAACGCGTTTTTTCAGACAACTGAATCTCCTTGTAATAGCAAGGCTCAGAAGAGCCCAAACACTCAGCCCTTAACCCCAGTGTACAGAAAGTGTCAAAATGTGTTTTTCAGCAGAAATAAACATGTTTCTGCAAGTTTGGTCAACCCCATGTAAGTTATGGGGCAGTAACAAGACACTTTTCAAAACGTGTTTTTCAGCCCGAAATAAACGCGTTTTTTCAGACAACTGAATCTCCTTGTAATAGCAAGGCTCAGAAGAGCCCACACACTCAGCCCTTAACCCCAGTGTGCAGAAAGGGTCAAAACGTGTTTTTCAGCAGAAATAAACATGTTTCTGCAAGTTTGGTCAACCCCATGTAAGTTATGGGGCAGTAACATCACACTTTTCAAAACGTGTTTTTGAGCCCGAAATAAACGCGTTTTTTCAGACAACTGAATCTACTTGTAACAGCAAGGCTCAGAAGTGCCCACACACTCAGCCCTTAACCCCAGTGTGCAGAAAGGGTCAAAACGTGTTTTTCAGCAGAAATAAACATGTTTCTACAAGTTTGGTTAACCCCATGTAAGTTATGGGGCAGTAACAAGACACTTTTCAAAACGTGTTTTTCAGCCCGAAATAAACGCGTTTTTTCAGACAGCAGAATCTCAGTGTAACTGCTAGGCTCAGAAGAGCCCACACACTCAGCTCTTAACCCCAGTGTGCAGAAAGGGTCAAAACGTGTTTTTCAGCAGAAATAAACATGTTTCTGCAAGTTTGGTCAACCCCATGTAAGTTATGGGGCAGTAACATCACACTTTTCAAAACGTGTTTTTGAGCCCGAAATAAACGCGTTTTTTCAGACAGCAGAATCTCAGTGTAACTGCTAGGCTCAGAAGAGCCCACACACTCAGCTCTTAACCCCAGTGTGCAGAAAGGGTCAAAACGTGTTTTTCAGCAGAAATAAACATGTTTCTGCAAGTTTGGTCAACCCCATGTAAGTTATGGGGCAGTAACATCACACTTTTCAAAACGTGTTTTTCAGCCCGAAATAAACGCGTTTTTTCAGACAACTGAATCTACTTGTAACAGCAAGGCTCAGAAGAGCCCACACACTCAGCCCTTAACCCCAGTGTACAGAAAGTGTCAAAATCTGTTTTTCAGCAGAAATAAACATGTTTCTGCAAGTTTGGTCAACCCCATGTAAGTTATGGGGCAGTAACATCACACTTTTCAAAACGTGTTTTTCAGCCCGAAATAAACGTGTTTTTTCAGGCAACTGAATCTACTTGTAACAGCAAGGCTCAGAAGTGCCCACACACTCAGCCCTTAACCCCAGTGTACAGAAAGTGTCAAAACGTGTTTTTCAGCAGAAATAAACATGTTTCTGCAAGTTTGGTCAACCCCATGTAAGTTATGGGGCAGTAACATCACACTTTTCAAAACGTGTTTTTGAGCCCGAAATAAACGCGTTTTTTCAGACAACTGAATCTACTTGTAACAGCAAGGCTCAGAAGTGCCCACACACTCAGCCCTTAACCCCAGTGTGCAGAAAGGGTCAAAACGTGTTTTTCAGCAGAAATAAACATGTTTCTGCAAGTTTGATGAACCCCATGTAAGTTATGGGGCAGTAACAAGACACTTTTCAAAACGTGTTTTTCAGCCCGAAATAAACGCGTTTTTTCAGACAGCAGAATCTCAGTGTAACTGCTAGGCTCAGAAGAGCCCACACACTCAGCCCTTAACCCCAGTGTGCAGAAAGGGTCAAAACGTGTTTTTCAGCAGAAATAAACATGTTTCTGCAAGTTTGGTCAACCCCATGTAAGTTATGGGGCAGTAACAAGACACTTTTCAAAACGTGTTTTTCAGCCCGAAATAAACGCGTTTTTTCAGACAACTGAATCTCCTTGTAATAGCAAGGCTCAGAAGAGCCCACACACTCAGCCCTTAACCCCAGTGTACAGAAAGTGTCAAAACGTGTTTTTCAGCAGAAATAAACATGTTTCTGCAAGTTTGGTCAACCCCATGTAAGTTATGGGGCAGTAACAAGACACTTTTCAAAACGTGTTTTTCAGCCCGAAATAAACGCGTTTTTTCAGACAACTGAATCTCCTTGTAATAGCAAGGCTCAGAAGAGCCCACACACTCAGCCCTTAACCCCAGTGTGCAGAAAGGGTCAAAACGTGTTTTTCAGCAGAAATAAACATGTTTCTGCAAGTTTGGTCAACCCCATGTAAGTTATGGGGCAGTAACATCACACTTTTCAAAACGTGTTTTTCAGCCCGAAATAAACGCGTTTTTTTCAGACAACTGAATCCCCATGTAACAGCAAGGCTCAGAAGAGCCCACACACTCAGCCCTTAACCCCAGTGTACAGAAAGTGTCAAAATCTGTTTTTCAGCAGAAATAAACATGTTTCTGCAAGTTTGGTCAACCCCATGTAAGTTATGGGGCAGTAACATCACACTTTTCAAAACGTGTTTTTCAGCCCGAAATAAACGCGTTTTTTCAGGCAACTGAATCTACTTGTAACAGCAAGGCTCAGAAGTGCCCACACACTCAGCCCTTAACCCCAGTGTGCAGAAAGGGTCAAAACGTGTTTTTCAGCAGAAATAAACATGTTTCTGCAAGTTTGGTCAACCCCATGTAAGTTATGGGGCAGTAACAAGACACTTTTCAAAACGTGTTTTTCAGCCCGAAATAAACGCGTTTTTTTAGACAGCAGAATCTCAGTGTAACTGCTAGGCTCAGAAGAGCCCACACACTCAGCTCTTAACCCCAGTGTGCAGAAAGGGTCAAAACGTGTTTTTCAGCAGAAATAAAAATGTTTCTGCAAGTTTGTTCAACCCCATGTAAGTTATGGGGCAGTAACATCAAACTTTTCAAAACGTGTTTTTCAGCCCGAAATAAACGCGTTTTTTCAGACAACTGAATCCCCATGTAACAGCAAGGCTCAGAAGAGCCCACACACTCAGCCCTTAACCCCAGTGTACAGAAAGTGTCAAAACGTGTTTTTCAGCAGAAATAAACATGTTTCTGCAAGTTTGGTCAACCCCATGTAAGTTATGGGGCAGTAACATCACACTTTTCAAAACGTGTTTTTCAGCCCGAAATAAACGTGTTTTTTCAGGCAACTGAATCTACTTGTAACAGCAAGGCTCAGAAGTGCCCACACACTCAGCCCTTAACCCCAGTGTGCAGAAAGGGTCAAAACGTGTTTTTCAGCAGAAATAAACATGTTTCTGCAAGTTTGGTCAACCCCATGTAAGTTATGGGGCAGTAACATCACACTTTTCAAAACGTGTTTTTCAGCCCGAAATAAACGCGTTTTTTCAGACAACTGAATCTCCTTGTAATAGCAAGGCTCAGAAGAGCCCACACACTCAGCCCTTAACCCCAGTGTACAGAAAGTGTCAAAATGTGTTTTTCAGCAGAAATAAACATGTTTCTGCAAGTTTGGTCAACCCCATGTAAGTTATGGGGCAGTAACAAGGCACTTTTCAAAACGTGTTTTTCAGCCCGAAATAAACGCGTTTTTTTAGACAGCAGAATCTCAGTGTAACTGCTAGGCTCAGAAGAGCCCACACACTCAGCTCTTAACCCCAGTGTGCAGAAAGGGTCAAAACGTGTTTTTCAGCAGAAATAAACATGTTTCTGCAAGTTTGGTCAACCCCATGTAAGTTATGGGGCAGTAACAAGACACTTTTCAAAACGTGTTTTTCAGCCCGAAATAAACGCGTTTTTTCAGACAACTGAATCTCCTTGTAATAGCAAGGCTCAGAAGAGCCCACACACTCAGCCCTTAACCCCAGTGTACAGAAAGTGTCAAAATCTGTTTTTCAGCAGAAATAAACATGTTTCTGCAAGTTTGGTCAACCCCATGTAAGTTATGGGGCAGTAACATCACACTTTTCAAAACGTGTTTTTCAGCCCGAAATAAACGCGTTTTTTCAGGCAACTGAATCTACTTGTAACAGCAAGGCTCAGAAGTGCCCACACACTCAGCCCTTAACCCCAGTGTACAGAAAGTGTCAAAACGTGTTTTTCAGCAGAAATAAACATGTTTCTGCAAGTTTGGTCAACCCCATGTAAGTTATGGGGCAGTAACATCACACTTTTCAAAACGTGTTTTTCAGCCCGAAATAAACGCGTTTTTTCAGGCAACTGAATCCCCATGTAACAGCAAGGCTCAGAAGAGCCCACACACTCAGCCCTTAACCCCAGTGTACAGAAAGTGTCAAAACGTGTTTTTCAGCAGAAATAAACATGTTTCTGCAAGTTTGGTCAACCCCATGTAAGTTATGGGGCAGTAACATCACACTTTTCAAAACGTGTTTTTCAGCCCGAAATAAACGTGTTTTTTCAGGCAACTGAATCTACTTGTAACAGCAAGGCTCAGAAGAGCCCACACACTCAGCCCTTAACCCCAGTGTACAGAAAGTGTCAAAATCTGTTTTTCAGCAGAAATAAACATGTTTCTGCAAGTTTGGTCAACCCCATGTAAGTTATGGGGCAGTAACATCACACTTTTCAAAACGTGTTTTTCAGCCCGAAATAAACGCGTTTTTTCAGGCAACTGAATCTACTTGTAACAGCAAGGCTCAGAAGTGCCCACACACTCAGCCTTTAACCCCAGTGTGCAGAAAGGGTCAAAACGTGTTTTTCAGCAGAAATAAACATGTTTCTGCAAGTTTGGTCAACCCCATGTAAGTTATGGGGCAGTAACAAGACACTTTTCAAAACGTGTTTTTCAGCCCGAAATAAACGCGTTTTTTTAGACAGCAGAATCTCAGTGTAACTGCTAGGCTCAGAAGAGCCCACACACTCAGCTCTTAACCCCAGTGTGCAGAAAGGGTCAAAACGTGTTTTTCAGCAGAAATAAAAATGTTTCTGCAAGTTTGTTCAACCCCATGTAAGTTATGGGGCAGTAACATCACACTTTTCAAAACGTGTTTTTCAGCCCGAAATAAACGCGTTTTTTCAGACAACTGAATCTCCTTGTAATAGCAAGGCTCAGAAGAGCCCAAACACTCAGCCCTTAACCCCAGTGTACAGAAAGTGTCAAAATGTGTTTTTCAGCAGAAATAAACATGTTTCTGCAAGTTTGGTCAACCCCATGTAAGTTATGGGGCAGTAACAAGACACTTTTCAAAACGTGTTTTTCAGCCCGAAATAAACGCGTTTTTTCAGACAACTGAATCTCCTTGTAATAGCAAGGCTCAGAAGAGCCCACACACTCAGCCCTTAACCCCAGTGTACAGAAAGTGTCAAAACGTGTTTTTCAGCAGAAATAAACATGTTTCTGCAAGTTTGGTCAACCCCATGTAAGTTATGGGGCAGTAACAAGACACTTTTCAAAACGTGTTTTTCAGCCCGAAATAAACGCGTTTTTTCAGACAACTGAATCTCCTTGTAATAGCAAGGCTCAGAAGAGCCCACACACTCAGCCCTTAACCCCAGTGTGCAGAAAGGGTCAAAACGTGTTTTTCAGCAGAAATAAACATGTTTCTGCAAGTTTGGTCAACCCCAAGTAAGTTATGGGGCAGTAACAAGACACTTTTCAAAACGTGTTTTTCAGCCCGAAATAAACGCGTTTTTTCAGACAACTGAATCTCCTTGTAATAGCAAGGCTCAGAAGAGCCCACACACTCAGCCCTTAACCCCAGTGTACAGAAAGTGTCAAAACGTGTTTTTCAGCAGAAATAAACATGTTTCTGCAAGTTTGGTCAACCCCATGTAAGTTATGGGGCAGTAACATCACACTTTTCAAAACGTGTTTTTGAGCCCGAAATAAACGCGTTTTTTCAGACAACTGAATCTACTTGTAACAGCAAGGCTCAGAAGTGCCCACACACTCAGCCCTTAACCCCAGTGTGCAGAAAGGGTCAAAACGTGTTTTTCAGCAGAAATAAACATGTTTCTGCAAGTTTGATGAACCCCATGTAAGTTATGGGGCAGTAACAAGACACTTTTCAAAACGTGTTTTTCAGCCCGAAATAAACGCGTTTTTTCAGACAGCAGAATCTCAGTGTAACTGCTAGGCTCAGAAGAGCCCACACACTCAGCCCTTAACCCCAGTGTGCAGAAAGGGTCAAAACGTGTTTTTCAGCAGAAATAAACATGTTTCTGCAAGTTTGGTCAACCCCATGTAAGTTATGGGGCAGTAACAAGACACTTTTCAAAACGTGTTTTTCAGCCCGAAATAAACGCGTTTTTTCAGACAACTGAATCTCCTTGTAATAGCAAGGCTCAGAAGAGCCCACACACTCAGCCCTTAACCCCAGTGTACAGAAAGTGTCAAAACGTGTTTTTCAGCAGAAATAAACATGTTTCTGCAAGTTTGGTCAACCCCATGTAAGTTATGGGGCAGTAACAAGACACTTTTCAAAACGTGTTTTTCAGCCCGAAATAAACGCGTTTTTTCAGACAACTGAATCTCCTTGTAATAGCAAGGCTCAGAAGAGCCCACACACTCAGCCCTTAACCCCAGTGTGCAGAAAGGGTCAAAACGTGTTTTTCAGCAGAAATAAACATGTTTCTGCAAGTTTGGTCAACCCCATGTAAGTTATGGGGCAGTAACATCACACTTTTCAAAACGTGTTTTTCAGCCCGAAATAAACGCGTTTTTTTCAGACAACTGAATCCCCATGTAACAGCAAGGCTCAGAAGAGCCCACACACTCAGCCCTTAACCCCAGTGTACAGAAAGTGTCAAAATCTGTTTTTCAGCAGAAATAAACATGTTTCTGCAAGTTTGGTCAACCCCATGTAAGTTATGGGGCAGTAACATCACACTTTTCAAAACGTGTTTTTCAGCCCGAAATAAACGCGTTTTTTCAGGCAACTGAATCTACTTGTAACAGCAAGGCTCAGAAGTGCCCACACACTCAGCCCTTAACCCCAGTGTGCAGAAAGGGTCAAAACGTGTTTTTCAGCAGAAATAAACATGTTTCTGCAAGTTTGGTCAACCCCATGTAAGTTATGGGGCAGTAACAAGACACTTTTCAAAACGTGTTTTTCAGCCCGAAATAAACGCGTTTTTTTAGACAGCAGAATCTCAGTGTAACTGCTAGGCTCAGAAGAGCCCACACACTCAGCTCTTAACCCCAGTGTGCAGAAAGGGTCAAAACGTGTTTTTCAGCAGAAATAAAAATGTTTCTGCAAGTTTGTTCAACCCCATGTAAGTTATGGGGCAGTAACATCAAACTTTTCAAAACGTGTTTTTCAGCCCGAAATAAACGCGTTTTTTCAGACAACTGAATCCCCATGTAACAGCAAGGCTCAGAAGAGCCCACACACTCAGCCCTTAACCCCAGTGTACAGAAAGTGTCAAAACGTGTTTTTCAGCAGAAATAAACATGTTTCTGCAAGTTTGGTCAACCCCATGTAAGTTATGGGGCAGTAACATCACACTTTTCAAAACGTGTTTTTCAGCCCGAAATAAACGTGTTTTTTCAGGCAACTGAATCTACTTGTAACAGCAAGGCTCAGAAGTGCCCACACACTCAGCCCTTAACCCCAGTGTGCAGAAAGGGTCAAAACGTGTTTTTCAGCAGAAATAAACATGTTTCTGCAAGTTTGGTCAACCCCATGTAAGTTATGGGGCAGTAACATCAAACTTTTCAAAACGTGTTTTTCAGCCCGAAATAAACGCGTTTTTTCAGACAACTGAATCTCCTTGTAATAGCAAGGCTCAGAAGAGCCCAAACACTCAGCCCTTAACCCCAGTGTACAGAAAGTGTCAAAATGTGTTTTTCAGCAGAAATAAACATGTTTCTGCAAGTTTGGTCAACCCCATGTAAGTTATGGGGCAGTAACAAGACACTTTTCAAAACGTGTTTTTCAGCCCGAAATAAACGCGTTTTTTCAGACAACTGAATCTCCTTGTAATAGCAAGGCTCAGAAGAGCCCACACACTCAGCCCTTAACCCCAGTGTACAGAAAGTGTCAAAACGTGTTTTTCAGCAGAAATAAACATGTTTCTGCAAGTTTGGTCAACCCCATGTAAGTTATGGGGCAGTAACAAGACACTTTTCAAAACGTGTTTTTCAGCCCGAAATAAACGCGTTTTTTCAGACAACTGAATCTCCTTGTAATAGCAAGGCTCAGAAGAGCCCACACACTCAGCCCTTAACCCCAGTGTGCAGAAAGGGTCAAAACGTGTTTTTCAGCAGAAATAAACATGTTTCTGCAAGTTTGGTCAACCCCAAGTAAGTTATGGGGCAGTAACAAGACACTTTTCAAAACGTGTTTTTCAGCCCGAAATAAACGCGTTTTTTCAGACAACTGAATCTCCTTGTAATAGCAAGGCTCAGAAGAGCCCACACACTCAGCCCTTAACCCCAGTGTACAGAAAGTGTCAAAACGTGTTTTTCAGCAGAAATAAACATGTTTCTGCAAGTTTGGTCAACCCCATGTAAGTTGTGGGGCAGTAACATCACACTTTTCAAAACGTGTTTTTCAGCCCGAAATAAACGCGTTTTTTCAGACAACTGAATCTACTTGTAACAGCAAGGCTCAGAAGTGCCCACACACTCAGCCCTTAACCCCAGTGTGCAGAAAGGGTCAAAACGTGTTTTTCAGCAGAAATAAACATGTTTCTGCAAGTTTGGTCAACCCCATGTAAGTTATGGGGCAGTAACAAGACACTTTTCAAAACGTGTTTTTCAGCCCGAAATAAACGCGTTTTTTCAGACAACTGAATCTCCTTGTAATAGCAAGGCTCAGAAGAGCCCACACACTCAGCCCTTAACCCCAGTGTGCAGAAAGTGTCAAAATGTGTTTTTCAGCAGAAATAAACATGTTTCTGCAAGTTTGGTCAACCCCATGTAAGTTATGGGGCAGTAACATCACACTTTTCAAAACGTGTTTTTCAGCCCGAAATAAACGCGTTTTTTCAGACAACTGAATCTACTTGTAACAGCAAGGCTCAGAAGAGCCCACACACTCAGCCCTTAACCCCAGTGTACAGAAAGTGTCAAAACGTGTTTTTCAGCAGAAATAAACATGTTTCTGCAAGTTTGGTCAACCCCATGTAAGTTATGGGGCAGTAACATCACACTTTTCAAAACGTGTTTTTGAGCCCGAAATAAACGCGTTTTTTCAGACAACTGAATCTACTTGTAACAGCAAGGCTCAGAAGTGCCCACACACTCAGCCCTTAACCCCAGTGTGCAGAAAGGGTCAAAACGTGTTTTTCAGCAGAAATAAACATGTTTCTACAAGTTTGGTTAACCCCATGTAAGTTATGGGGCAGTAACAAGACACTTTTCAAAACGTGTTTTTCAGCCCGAAATAAACGCGTTTTTTCAGACAGCAGAATCTCAGTGTAACTGCTAGGCTCAGAAGAGCCCACACACTCAGCTCTTAACCCCAGTGTGCAGAAAGGGTCAAAACGTGTTTTTCAGCAGAAATAAACATGTTTCTGCAAGTTTGGTCAACCCCATGTAAGTTATGGGGCAGTAACATCACACTTTTCAAAACGTGTTTTTCAGCCCGAAATAAACGCGTTTTTTTCAGACAACTGAATCCCCATGTAACAGCAAGGCTCAGAAGAGCCCACACACTCAGCCCTTAACCCCAGTGTACAGAAAGTGTCAAAATGTGTTTTTCAGCAGAAATAAACATGTTTCTGCAAGTTTGGTCACCCCCATGTAAGTTATGGGGCAGTAACAAGACACTTTTCAAAACGTGTTTTTCAGCCCGAAATAAACGCGTTTTTTCAGACAACTGAATCTCCTTGTAATAGCAAGGCTCAGAAGAGCCCACACACTCAGCCCTTAACCCCAGTGTACAGAAACTGTCAAAACGTGTTTTTCAGCAGAAATAAACATATTTCTGCAAGTTTGGTCAACCCCATGTAAGTTATGGGGCAGTAACATCACACTTTTCAAAACGTGTTTTTGAGCCCGAAATAAACGCGTTTTTTCAGACAACTGAATCTACTTGTAACAGCAAGGCTCAGAAGTGCCCACACACTCAGCCCTTAACCCCAGTGTACAGAAAGTGTCAAAACGTGTTTTTCAGCAGAAATAAACATGTTTCTGCAAGTTTGGTCAACCCCATGTAAGTTATGGGGCAGTAACATCACACTTTTCAAAACGTGTTTTTCAGCCCGAAATAAACGCCTTTTTTTCAGACAACTGAATCTACTTGTAACAGCAAGGCTCAGAAGTGCCCACACACTCAGTCCTTAACCCCAGTGTGCAGAAAGGGTCAAAACGTGTTTTTCAGCAGAAATAAACATGTTTCTGCAAGTTTGGTCAACCCCATGTAAGTTATGGGGCAGTAACAAGACACTTTTCAAAACGTGTTTTTCAGCCCGAAATAAACGCGTTTTTTCAGACAGCAGAATCTCAGTGTAACTGCTAGGCTCAGAAGAGCCCACACACTCAGCTCTTAACCCCAGTGTGCAGAAAGGGTCAAAACGTGTTTTTCAGCAGAAATAAACATGTTTCTGCAAGTTTGGTCAACCCCATGTAAGTTATGGGGCAGTAACATCACACTTTTCAAAACGTGTTTTTCAGCCCGAAATAAACGCGTTTTTTCAGGCAACTGAATCTACTTGTAACAGCAAGGCTCAGAAGTGCCCACACACTCAGCCCTTAACCCCAGTGTGCAGAAAGGGTCAAAACGTGTTTTTCAGCAGAAATAAACATGTTTCTGCAAGTTTGGTCAACCCCATGTAAGTTATGGGGCAGTAACAAGACACTTTTCAAAACGTGTTTTTCAGCCCGAAATAAACGCGTTTTTTCAGACAGCAGAATCTCAGTGTAACTGCTAGGCTCAGAAGTGCCCACACACTCAGCCCTTAACCCCAGTGTGCAGAAAGGGTCAAAACGTGTTTTTCAGCAGAAATAAACATGTTTCTGCAAGTTTGGTCAACCCCATGTAAGTTATGGGGCAGTAACATCACACTTTTCAAAACGTGTTTTTCAGCCCGAAATAAACGCGTTTTTTCAGACAGCTGAATCTACTTGTAACAGCAAGGCTCAGAAGTGCCCACACACTCAGCCCTTAACCCCAGTGTGCAGAAAGGGTCAAAACGTGTTTTTCAGCAGAAATAAACATGTTTCTGCAAGTTTGGTCAACCCCATGTAAGTTGTGGGGCAGTAACATCACACTTTTCAAAACGTGTTTTTCAGCCCGAAATAAACGCGTTTTTTCAGACAACTGAATCTACTTGTAACAGCAAGGCTCAGAAGTGCCCACACACTCAGCCCTTAACCCCAGTGTGCAGAAAGGGTCAAAACGTGTTTTTCAGCAGAAATAAACATGTTTCTGCAAGTTTGGTCAACCCCATGTAAGTTATGGGGCAGTAACAAGACACTTTTCAAAACGTGTTTTTCAGCCCGAAATAAACGCGTTTTTTTAGACAGCAGAATCTCAGTGTAACTGCAAGGCTCAGAAGAGCCCACACACTCAGCTCTTAACCCCAGTGTGCAGAAAGGGTCAAAACGTGTTTTTCAGCAGAAATAAAAATGTTTCTGCAAGTTTGTTCAACCCCATGTAAGTTATGGGGCAGTAACATCAAACTTTTCAAAACGTGTTTTTCAGCCCGAAATAAACGCGTTTTTTCAGACAGCAGAATCTCAGTGTAACTGCTAGGCTCAGAAGTGCCCACACACTCAGCCCTTAACCCCAGTGTGCAGAAAGGGTCAAAACGTGTTTTTCAGCAGAAATAAACATGTTTCTGCAAGTTTGGTCAACCCCATGTAAGTTATGGGGCAGTAACATCACACTTTTCAAAACGTGTTTTTCAGCCCGAAATAAACGCGTTTTTTCAGACAGCTGAATCTACTTGTAACAGCAAGGCTCAGAAGTGCCCACACACTCAGCCCTTAACCCCAGTGTGCAGAAAGGGTCAAAACGTGTTTTTCAGCAGAAATAAACATGTTTCTGCAAGTTTGGTCAACCCCATGTAAGTTGTGGGGCAGTAACATCACACTTTTCAAAACGTGTTTTTCAGCCCGAAATAAACGCGTTTTTTCAGACAACTGAATCTCCTTGTAATAGCAAGGCTCAGAAGAGCCCACACACTCAGCCCTTAACCCCAGTGTACAGAAAGTGTCAAAATGTGTTTTTCAGCAGAAATAAACATGTTTCTGCAAGTTTGGTCAACCCCATGTAAGTTATGGGGCAGTAACATCACACTTTTCAAAACGTGTTTTTCAGCCCGAAATAAACGCGTTTTTTCAGACAACTGAATCTACTTGTAACAGCAAGGCTCAGAAGAGCCCACACACTCAGCCCTTAACCCCAGTGTACAGAAAGTGTCAAAACGTGTTTTTCAGCAGAAATAAACATGTTTCTGCAAGTTTGGTCAACCCCATGTAAGTTATGGGGCAGTAACATCACACTTTTCAAAACGTGTTTTTGAGCCCGAAATAAACGCGTTTTTTCAGACAGCAGAATCTCAGTGTAACTGCTAGGCTCAGAAGAGCCCACACACTCAGCTCTTAACCCCAGTGTGCAGAAAGGGTCAAAACGTGTTTTTCAGCAGAAATAAACATGTTTCTGCAAGTTTGGTCAACCCCATGTAAGTTATGGGGCAGTAACATCACACTTTTCAAAACGTGTTTTTCAGCCCGAAATAAACGCGTTTTTTTCAGACAACTGAATCCCCATGTAACAGCAAGGCTCAGAAGAGCCCACACACTCAGCCCTTAACCCCAGTGTACAGAAAGTGTCAAAATCTGTTTTTCAGCAGAAATAAACATGTTTCTGCAAGTTTGGTCAACCCCATGTAAGTTATGGGGCAGTAACATCACACTTTTCAAAACGTGTTTTTCAGCCCGAAATAAACGCGTTTTTTCAGGCAACTGAATCTACTTGTAACAGCAAGGCTCAGAAGTGCCCACACACTCAGCCCTTAACCCCAGTGTGCAGAAAGGGTCAAAACGTGTTTTTCAGCAGAAATAAACATGTTTCTGCAAGTTTGGTCAACCCCATGTAAGTTATGGGGCAGTAACAAGACACTTTTCAAAACGTGTTTTTCAGCCCGAAATAAACGCGTTTTTTTAGACAGCAGAATCTCAGTGTAACTGCTAGGCTCAGAAGAGCCCACACACTCAGCTCTTAACCCCAGTGTGCAGAAAGGGTCAAAACGTGTTTTTCAGCAGAAATAAAAATGTTTCTGCAAGTTTGTTCAACCCCATGTAAGTTATGGGGCAGTAACATCAAACTTTTCAAAACGTGTTTTTCAGCCCGAAATAAACGCGTTTTTTCAGACAACTGAATCCCCATGTAACAGCAAGGCTCAGAAGAGCCCACACACTCAGCCCTTAACCCCAGTGTACAGAAAGTGTCAAAACGTGTTTTTCAGCAGAAATAAACATGTTTCTGCAAGTTTGGTCAACCCCATGTAAGTTATGGGGCAGTAACATCACACTTTTCAAAACGTGTTTTTCAGCCCGAAATAAACGTGTTTTTTCAGGCAACTGAATCTACTTGTAACAGCAAGGCTCAGAAGTGCCCACACACTCAGCCCTTAACCCCAGTGTGCAGAAAGGGTCAAAACGTGTTTTTCAGCAGAAATAAACATGTTTCTGCAAGTTTGGTCAACCCCATGTAAGTTATGGGGCAGTAACATCAAACTTTTCAAAACGTGTTTTTCAGCCCGAAATAAACGCGTTTTTTCAGACAACTGAATCTCCTTGTAATAGCAAGGCTCAGAAGAGCCCAAACACTCAGCCCTTAACCCCAGTGTACAGAAAGTGTCAAAATGTGTTTTTCAGCAGAAATAAACATGTTTCTGCAAGTTTGGTCAACCCCATGTAAGTTATGGGGCAGTAACAAGACACTTTTCAAAACGTGTTTTTCAGCCCGAAATAAACGCGTTTTTTCAGACAACTGAATCTCCTTGTAATAGCAAGGCTCAGAAGAGCCCACACACTCAGCCCTTAACCCCAGTGTACAGAAAGTGTCAAAACGTGTTTTTCAGCAGAAATAAACATGTTTCTGCAAGTTTGGTCAACCCCATGTAAGTTATGGGGCAGTAACAAGACACTTTTCAAAACGTGTTTTTCAGCCCGAAATAAACGCGTTTTTTCAGACAACTGAATCTCCTTGTAATAGCAAGGCTCAGAAGAGCCCACACACTCAGCCCTTAACCCCAGTGTGCAGAAAGGGTCAAAACGTGTTTTTCAGCAGAAATAAACATGTTTCTGCAAGTTTGGTCAACCCCAAGTAAGTTATGGGGCAGTAACAAGACACTTTTCAAAACGTGTTTTTCAGCCCGAAATAAACGCGTTTTTTCAGACAACTGAATCTCCTTGTAATAGCAAGGCTCAGAAGAGCCCACACACTCAGCCCTTAACCCCAGTGTACAGAAAGTGTCAAAACGTGTTTTTCAGCAGAAATAAACATGTTTCTGCAAGTTTGGTCAACCCCATGTAAGTTATGGGGCAGTAACATCACACTTTTCAAAACGTGTTTTTGAGCCCGAAATAAACGCGTTTTTTCAGACAACTGAATCTACTTGTAACAGCAAGGCTCAGAAGTGCCCACACACTCAGCCCTTAACCCCAGTGTGCAGAAAGGGTCAAAACGTGTTTTTCAGCAGAAATAAACATGTTTCTGCAAGTTTGATGAACCCCATGTAAGTTATGGGGCAGTAACAAGACACTTTTCAAAACGTGTTTTTCAGCCCGAAATAAACGCGTTTTTTCAGACAGCAGAATCTCAGTGTAACTGCTAGGCTCAGAAGAGCCCACACACTCAGCCCTTAACCCCAGTGTGCAGAAAGGGTCAAAACGTGTTTTTCAGCAGAAATAAACATGTTTCTGCAAGTTTGGTCAACCCCATGTAAGTTATGGGGCAGTAACAAGACACTTTTCAAAACGTGCTTTTCAGCCCGAAATAAACGCGTTTTTTCAGACAACTGAATCTCCTTGTAATAGCAAGGCTCAGAAGAGCCCACACACTCAGCCCTTAACCCCAGTGTACAGAAAGTGTCAAAACGTGTTTTTCAGCAGAAATAAACATGTTTCTGCAAGTTTGGTCAACCCCATGTAAGTTATGGGGCAGTAACAAGACACTTTTCAAAACGTGTTTTTCAGCCCGAAATAAACGCGTTTTTTCAGACAACTGAATCTCCTTGTAATAGCAAGGCTCAGAAGAGCCCACACACTCAGCCCTTAACCCCAGTGTGCAGAAAGGGTCAAAACGTGTTTTTCAGCAGAAATAAACATGTTTCTGCAAGTTTGGTCAACCCCATGTAAGTTATGGGGCAGTAACAAGACACTTTTCAAAACGTGTTTTTCAGCCCGAAATAAACGCGTTTTTTCAGACAACTGAATCTCCTTGTAATAGCAAGGCTCAGAAGAGCCCACACACTCAGCCCTTAACCCCAGTGTGCAGAAAGGGTCAAAACGTGTTTTTCAGCAGAAATAAACATGTTTCTGCAAGTTTGGTCAACCCCATGTAAGTTATGGGGCAGTAACATCACACTTTTCAAAACGTGTTTTTCAGCCCGAAATAAACGCGTTTTTTCAGACAGCTGAATCTACTTGTAACAGCAAGGCCAGAAGTGCCCACACACTCAGCTCTTAACCCCAGTGTGCAGAAAGGGTCAAAACGTGTTTTTCAGCAGAAATAAAAATGTTTCTGCAAGTTTGTTCAACCCCATGTAAGTTATGGGGCAGTAACAAGACACTTTTCAAAACGTGTTTTTCAGCCCGAAATAAACGCGTTTTTTTAGACAGCAGAATCTCAGTGTAACTGCTAGGCTCAGAAGAGCCCACACACTCAGCTCTTAACCCCAGTGTGCAGAAAGGGTCAAAACGTGTTTTTCAGCAGAAATAAAAATGTTTCTGCAAGTTTGTTCAACCCCATGTAAGTTATGGGGCAGTAACATCAAACTTTTCAAAACGTGTTTTTCAGCCCGAAATAAACGCGTTTTTTCAGACAACTGAATCCCCATGTAACAGCAAGGCTCAGAAGAGCCCACACACTCAGCCCTTAACCCCAGTGTACAGAAAGTGTCAAAACGTGTTTTTCAGCAGAAATAAACATGTTTCTGCAAGTTTGGTCAACCCCATGTAAGTTATGGGGCAGTAACATCACACTTTTCAAAACGTGTTTTTCAGCCCGAAATAAACGTGTTTTTTCAGGCAACTGAATCTACTTGTAACAGCAAGGCTCAGAAGTGCCCACACACTCAGCCCTTAACCCCAGTGTGCAGAAAGGGTCAAAACGTGTTTTTCAGCAGAAATAAACATGTTTCTGCAAGTTTGGTCAACCCCATGTAAGTTATGGGGCAGTAACATCACACTTTTCAAAACGTGTTTTTCAGCCCGAAATAAACGCGTTTTTTCAGACAACTGAATCTCCTTGTAATAGCAAGGCTCAGAAGAGCCCACACACTCAGCCCTTAACCCCAGTGTACAGAAAGTGTCAAAATGTGTTTTTCAGCAGAAATAAACATGTTTCTGCAAGTTTGGTCAACCCCATGTAAGTTATGGGGCAGTAACAAGGCACTTTTCAAAACGTGTTTTTCAGCCCGAAATAAACGCGTTTTTTTAGACAGCAGAATCTCAGTGTAACTGCTAGGCTCAGAAGAGCCCACACACTCAGCTCTTAACCCCAGTGTGCAGAAAGGGTCAAAACGTGTTTTTCAGCAGAAATAAACATGTTTCTGCAAGTTTGGTCAACCCCATGTAAGTTATGGGGCAGTAACAAGACACTTTTCAAAACGTGTTTTTCAGCCCGAAATAAACGCGTTTTTTCAGACAACTGAATCTCCTTGTAATAGCAAGGCTCAGAAGAGCCCACACACTCAGCCCTTAACCCCAGTGTACAGAAAGTGTCAAAATCTGTTTTTCAGCAGAAATAAACATGTTTCTGCAAGTTTGGTCAACCCCATGTAAGTTATGGGGCAGTAACATCACACTTTTCAAAACGTGTTTTTCAGCCCGAAATAAACGCGTTTTTTCAGGCAACTGAATCTACTTGTAACAGCAAGGCTCAGAAGTGCCCACACACTCAGCCCTTAACCCCAGTGTACAGAAAGTGTCAAAACGTGTTTTTCAGCAGAAATAAACATGTTTCTGCAAGTTTGGTCAACCCCATGTAAGTTATGGGGCAGTAACATCACACTTTTCAAAACGTGTTTTTCAGCCCGAAATAAACGTGTTTTTTCAGGCAACTGAATCTACTTGTAACAGCAAGGCTCAGAAGTGCCCACACACTCAGCCCTTAACCCCAGTGTGCAGAAAGGGTCAAAACGTGTTTTTCAGCAGAAATAAACATGTTTCTGCAAGTTTGGTCAACCCCATGTAAGTTATGGGGCAGTAACATCACACTTTTCAAAACGTGTTTTTCAGCCCGAAATAAACGCGTTTTTTCAGACAACTGAATCTCCTTGTAATAGCAAGGCTCAGAAGAGCCCACACACTCAGCCCTTAACCCCAGTGTACAGAAAGTGTCAAAATGTGTTTTTCAGCAGAAATAAACATGTTTCTGCAAGTTTGGTCAACCCCATGTAAGTTATGGGGCAGTAACATCACACTTTTCAAAACGTGTTTTTCAGCCCGAAATAAACGCGTTTTTTCAGACAACTGAATCTACTTGTAACAGCAAGGCTCAGAAGAGCCCACACACTCAGCCCTTAACCCCAGTGTACAGAAAGTGTCAAAACGTGTTTTTCAGCAGAAATAAACATGTTTCTGCAAGTTTGGTCAACCCCATGTAAGTTATGGGGCAGTAACATCACACTTTTCAAAACGTGTTTTTGAGCCCGAAATAAACGCGTTTTTTCAGACAGCAGAATCTCAGTGTAACTGCTAGGCTCAGAAGAGCCCACACACTCAGCTCTTAACCCCAGTGTGCAGAAAGGGTCAAAACGTGTTTTTCAGCAGAAATAAACATGTTTCTGCAAGTTTGGTCAACCCCATGTAAGTTATGGGGCAGTAACATCACACTTTTCAAAACGTGTTTTTCAGCCCGAAATAAACGCGTTTTTTTCAGACAACTGAATCCCCATGTAACAGCAAGGCTCAGAAGAGCCCACACACTCAGCCCTTAACCCCAGTGTACAGAAAGTGTCAAAATCTGTTTTTCAGCAGAAATAAACATGTTTCTGCAAGTTTGGTCAACCCCATGTAAGTTATGGGGCAGTAACATCACACTTTTCAAAACGTGTTTTTCAGCCCGAAATAAACGCGTTTTTTCAGGCAACTGAATCTACTTGTAACAGCAAGGCTCAGAAGTGCCCACACACTCAGCCCTTAACCCCAGTGTGCAGAAAGGGTCAAAACGTGTTTTTCAGCAGAAATAAACATGTTTCTGCAAGTTTGGTCAACCCCATGTAAGTTATGGGGCAGTAACAAGACACTTTTCAAAACGTGTTTTTCAGCCCGAAATAAACGCGTTTTTTTAGACAGCAGAATCTCAGTGTAACTGCTAGGCTCAGAAGAGCCCACACACTCAGCTCTTAACCCCAGTGTGCAGAAAGGGTCAAAACGTGTTTTTCAGCAGAAATAAAAATGTTTCTGCAAGTTTGTTCAACCCCATGTAAGTTATGGGGCAGTAACATCAAACTTTTCAAAACGTGTTTTTCAGCCCGAAATAAACGCGTTTTTTCAGACAACTGAATCCCCATGTAACAGCAAGGCTCAGAAGAGCCCACACACTCAGCCCTTAACCCCAGTGTACAGAAAGTGTCAAAACGTGTTTTTCAGCAGAAATAAACATGTTTCTGCAAGTTTGGTCAACCCCATGTAAGTTATGGGGCAGTAACATCACACTTTTCAAAACGTGTTTTTCAGCCCGAAATAAACGTGTTTTTTCAGGCAACTGAATCTACTTGTAACAGCAAGGCTCAGAAGTGCCCACACACTCAGCCCTTAACCCCAGTGTGCAGAAAGGGTCAAAACGTGTTTTTCAGCAGAAATAAACATGTTTCTGCAAGTTTGGTCAACCCCATGTAAGTTATGGGGCAGTAACATCAAACTTTTCAAAACGTGTTTTTCAGCCCGAAATAAACGCGTTTTTTCAGACAACTGAATCTCCTTGTAATAGCAAGGCTCAGAAGAGCCCAAACACTCAGCCCTTAACCCCAGTGTACAGAAAGTGTCAAAATGTGTTTTTCAGCAGAAATAAACATGTTTCTGCAAGTTTGGTCAACCCCATGTAAGTTATGGGGCAGTAACAAGACACTTTTCAAAACGTGTTTTTCAGCCCGAAATAAACGCGTTTTTTCAGACAACTGAATCTCCTTGTAATAGCAAGGCTCAGAAGAGCCCACACACTCAGCCCTTAACCCCAGTGTGCAGAAAGGGTCAAAACGTGTTTTTCAGCAGAAATAAACATGTTTCTGCAAGTTTGGTCAACCCCAAGTAAGTTATGGGGCAGTAACAAGACACTTTTCAAAACGTGTTTTTCAGCCCGAAATAAACGCGTTTTTTCAGACAACTGAATCTCCTTGTAATAGCAAGGCTCAGAAGAGCCCACACACTCAGCCCTTAACCCCAGTGTACAGAAAGTGTCAAAACGTGTTTTTCAGCAGAAATAAACATGTTTCTGCAAGTTTGGTCAACCCCATGTAAGTTATGGGGCAGTAACATCACACTTTTCAAAACGTGTTTTTGAGCCCGAAATAAACGCGTTTTTTCAGACAACTGAATCTACTTGTAACAGCAAGGCTCAGAAGTGCCCACACACTCAGCCCTTAACCCCAGTGTGCAGAAAGGGTCAAAACGTGTTTTTCAGCAGAAATAAACATGTTTCTGCAAGTTTGATGAACCCCATGTAAGTTATGGGGCAGTAACAAGACACTTTTCAAAACGTGTTTTTCAGCCCGAAATAAACGCGTTTTTTCAGACAGCAGAATCTCAGTGTAACTGCTAGGCTCAGAAGAGCCCACACACTCAGCCCTTAACCCCAGTGTGCAGAAAGGGTCAAAACGTGTTTTTCAGCAGAAATAAACATGTTTCTGCAAGTTTGGTCAACCCCATGTAAGTTATGGGGCAGTAACAAGACACTTTTCAAAACGTGCTTTTCAGCCCGAAATAAACGCGTTTTTTCAGACAACTGAATCTCCTTGTAATAGCAAGGCTCAGAAGAGCCCACACACTCAGCCCTTAACCCCAGTGTACAGAAAGTGTCAAAACGTGTTTTTCAGCAGAAATAAACATGTTTCTGCAAGTTTGGTCAACCCCATGTAAGTTATGGGGCAGTAACAAGACACTTTTCAAAACGTGTTTTTCAGCCCGAAATAAACGCGTTTTTTCAGACAACTGAATCTCCTTGTAATAGCAAGGCTCAGAAGAGCCCACACACTCAGCCCTTAACCCCAGTGTGCAGAAAGGGTCAAAACGTGTTTTTCAGCAGAAATAAACATGTTTCTGCAAGTTTGGTCAACCCCATGTAAGTTATGGGGCAGTAACAAGACACTTTTCAAAACGTGTTTTTCAGCCCGAAATAAACGCGTTTTTTCAGACAACTGAATCTCCTTGTAATAGCAAGGCTCAGAAGAGCCCACACACTCAGCCCTTAACCCCAGTGTGCAGAAAGGGTCAAAACGTGTTTTTCAGCAGAAATAAACATGTTTCTGCAAGTTTGGTCAACCCCATGTAAGTTGTGGGGCAGTAACATCACACTTTTCAAAACGTGTTTTTCAGCCCGAAATAAACGCGTTTTTTCAGACAACTGAATCTACTTGTAACAGCAAGGCTCAGAAGTGCCCACACACTCAGCCCTTAACCCCAGTGTGCAGAAAGGGTCAAAACGTGTTTTTCAGCAGAAATAAACATGTTTCTGCAAGTTTGGTCAACCCCATGTAAGTTATGGGGCAGTAACAAGACACTTTTCAAAACGTGTTTTTCAGCCCGAAATAAACGCGTTTTTTTAGACAGCAGAATCTCAGTGTAACTGCTAGGCTCAGAAGAGCCCACACACTCAGCTCTTAACCCCAGTGTGCAGAAAGGGTCAAAACGTGTTTTTCAGCAGAAATAAAAATGTTTCTGCAAGTTTGTTCAACCCCATGTAAGTTATGGGGCAGTAACATCAAACTTTTCAAAACGTGTTTTTCAGCCCGAAATAAACGCGTTTTTTCAGACAACTGAATCCCCATGTAACAGCAAGGCTCAGAAGAGCCCACACACTCAGCCCTTAACCCCAGTGTACAGAAAGTGTCAAAACGTGTTTTTCAGCAGAAATAAACATGTTTCTGCAAGTTTGGTCAACCCCATGTAAGTTATGGGGCAGTAACATCACACTTTTCAAAACGTGTTTTTCAGCCCGAAATAAACGTGTTTTTTCAGGCAACTGAATCTACTTGTAACAGCAAGGCTCAGAAGAGCCCACACACTCAGCCCTTAACCCCAGTGTACAGAAAGTGTCAAAATGTGTTTTTCAGCAGAAATAAACATGTTTCTGCAAGTTTGGTCAACCCCATATAAGTTATGGGGCAGTAACAAGGCACTTTTCAAAACGTGTTTTTCAGCCCGAAATAAACGCGTTTTTTTAGACAGCAGAATCTCAGTGTAACTGCTAGGCTCAGAAGAGCCCACACACTCAGCTCTTAACCCCAGTGTGCAGAAAGGGTCAAAACGTGTTTTTCAGCAGAAATAAACATGTTTCTGCAAGTTTGGTCAACCCCATGTAAGTTATGGGGCAGTAACAAGACACTTTTCAAAACGTGTTTTTCAGCCCGAAATAAACGCGTTTTTTCAGACAACTGAATCTCCTTGTAATAGCAAGGCTCAGAAGAGCCCACACACTCAGCCCTTAACCCCAGTGTACAGAAAGTGTCAAAATCTGTTTTTCAGCAGAAATAAACATGTTTCTGCAAGTTTGGTCAACCCCATGTAAGTTATGGGGCAGTAACATCACACTTTTCAAAACGTGTTTTTCAGCCCGAAATAAACGCGTTTTTTCAGGCAACTGAATCTACTTGTAACAGCAAGGCTCAGAAGTGCCCACACACTCAGCCCTTAACCCCAGTGTACAGAAAGTGTCAAAACGTGTTTTTCAGCAGAAATAAACATGTTTCTGCAAGTTTGGTCAACCCCATGTAAGTTATGGGGCAGTAACATCACACTTTTCAAAACGTGTTTTTCAGCCCGAAATAAACGTGTTTTTTCAGGCAACTGAATCTACTTGTAACAGCAAGGCTCAGAAGTGCCCACACACTCAGCCCTTAACCCCAGTGTGCAGAAAGGGTCAAATGTGTTTTTCAGCAGAAATAAACATGTTTCTGCAAGTTTGGTCAACCCCATGTAAGTTATGGGGCAGTAACATCACACTTTTCAAAACGTGTTTTTCAGCCCGAAATAAACGCGTTTTTTCAGACAACTGAATCTCCTTGTAATAGCAAGGCTCAGAAGAGCCCACACACTCAGCCCTTAACCCCAGTGTACAGAAAGTGTCAAAATGTGTTTTTCAGCAGAAATAAACATGTTTCTGCAAGTTTGGTCAACCCCATGTAAGTTATGGGGCAGTAACATCACACTTTTCAAAACGTGTTTTTCAGCCCGAAATAAACGCGTTTTTTCAGACAACTGAATCTACTTGTAACAGCAAGGCTCAGAAGAGCCCACACACTCAGCCCTTAACCCCAGTGTACAGAAAGTGTCAAAACGTGTTTTTCAGCAGAAATAAACATGTTTCTGCAAGTTTGGTCAACCCCATGTAAGTTATGGGGCAGTAACATCACACTTTTCAAAACGTGTTTTTCAGCCCGAAATAAACGCGTTTTTTCAGACAGCAGAATCTCAGTGTAACTGCTAGGCTCAGAAGAGCCCACACACTCAGCTCTTAACCCCAGTGTGCAGAAAGGGTCAAAACGTGTTTTTCAGCAGAAATAAACATGTTTCTGCAAGTTTGGTCAACCCCATGTAAGTTATGGGGCAGTAACATCACACTTTTCAAAACGTGTTTTTCAGCCCGAAATAAACGCGTTTTTTTCAGACAACTGAATCCCCATGTAACAGCAAGGCTCAGAAGAGCCCACACACTCAGCCCTTAACCCCAGTGTACAGAAAGTGTCAAAATCTGTTTTTCAGCAGAAATAAACATGTTTCTGCAAGTTTGGTCAACCCCATGTAAGTTATGGGGCAGTAACATCACACTTTTCAAAACGTGTTTTTCAGCCCGAAATAAACGCGTTTTTTCAGGCAACTGAATCTACTTGTAACAGCAAGGCTCAGAAGTGCCCACACACTCAGCCCTTAACCCCAGTGTGCAGAAAGGGTCAAAACGTGTTTTTCAGCAGAAATAAACATGTTTCTGCAAGTTTGGTCAACCCCATGTAAGTTATGGGGCAGTAACAAGACACTTTTCAAAACGTGTTTTTCAGCCCGAAATAAACGCGTTTTTTTAGACAGCAGAATCTCAGTGTAACTGCTAGGCTCAGAAGAGCCCACACACTCAGCTCTTAACCCCAGTGTGCAGAAAGGGTCAAAACGTGTTTTTCAGCAGAAATAAAAATGTTTCTGCAAGTTTGTTCAACCCCATGTAAGTTATGGGGCAGTAACATCAAACTTTTCAAAACGTGTTTTTCAGCCCGAAATAAACGCGTTTTTTCAGACAACTGAATCCCCATGTAACAGCAAGGCTCAGAAGAGCCCACACACTCAGCCCTTAACCCCAGTGTACAGAAAGTGTCAAAACGTGTTTTTCAGCAGAAATAAACATGTTTCTGCAAGTTTGGTCAACCCCATGTAAGTTATGGGGCAGTAACATCACACTTTTCAAAACGTGTTTTTCAGCCCGAAATAAACGTGTTTTTTCAGGCAACTGAATCTACTTGTAACAGCAAGGCTCAGAAGTGCCCACACACTCAGCCCTTAACCCCAGTGTGCAGAAAGGGTCAAAACGTGTTTTTCAGCAGAAATAAACATGTTTCTGCAAGTTTGGTCAACCCCATGTAAGTTATGGGGCAGTAACATCAAACTTTTCAAAACGTGTTTTTCAGCCCGAAATAAACGCGTTTTTTCAGACAACTGAATCTCCTTGTAATAGCAAGGCTCAGAAGAGCCCAAACACTCAGCCCTTAACCCCAGTGTACAGAAAGTGTCAAAATGTGTTTTTCAGCAGAAATAAACATGTTTCTGCAAGTTTGGTCAACCCCATGTAAGTTATGGGGCAGTAACAAGACACTTTTCAAAACGTGTTTTTCAGCCCGAAATAAACGCGTTTTTTCAGACAACTGAATCTCCTTGTAATAGCAAGGCTCAGAAGAGCCCACACACTCAGCCCTTAACCCCAGTGTACAGAAAGTGTCAAAACGTGTTTTTCAGCAGAAATAAACATGTTTCTGCAAGTTTGGTCAACCCCATGTAAGTTATGGGGCAGTAACAAGACACTTTTCAAAACGTGTTTTTCAGCCCGAAATAAACGCGTTTTTTCAGACAACTGAATCTCCTTGTAATAGCAAGGCTCAGAAGAGCCCACACACTCAGCCCTTAACCCCAGTGTGCAGAAAGGGTCAAAACGTGTTTTTCAGCAGAAATAAACATGTTTCTGCAAGTTTGGTCAACCCCAAGTAAGTTATGGGGCAGTAACAAGACACTTTTCAAAACGTGTTTTTCAGCCCGAAATAAACGCGTTTTTTCAGACAACTGAATCTCCTTGTAATAGCAAGGCTCAGAAGAGCCCACACACTCAGCCCTTAACCCCAGTGTACAGAAAGTGTCAAAACGTGTTTTTCAGCAGAAATAAACATGTTTCTGCAAGTTTGGTCAACCCCATGTAAGTTATGGGGCAGTAACATCACACTTTTCAAAACGTGTTTTTGAGCCCGAAATAAACGCGTTTTTTCAGACAACTGAATCTACTTGTAACAGCAAGGCTCAGAAGTGCCCACACACTCAGCCCTTAACCCCAGTGTGCAGAAAGGGTCAAAACGTGTTTTTCAGCAGAAATAAACATGTTTCTGCAAGTTTGATGAACCCCATGTAAGTTATGGGGCAGTAACAAGACACTTTTCAAAACGTGTTTTTCAGCCCGAAATAAACGCGTTTTTTCAGACAGCAGAATCTCAGTGTAACTGCTAGGCTCAGAAGAGCCCACACACTCAGCCCTTAACCCCAGTGTGCAGAAAGGGTCAAAACGTGTTTTTCAGCAGAAATAAACATGTTTCTGCAAGTTTGGTCAACCCCATGTAAGTTATGGGGCAGTAACAAGACACTTTTCAAAACGTGCTTTTCAGCCCGAAATAAACGCGTTTTTTCAGACAACTGAATCTCCTTGTAATAGCAAGGCTCAGAAGAGCCCACACACTCAGCCCTTAACCCCAGTGTACAGAAAGTGTCAAAACGTGTTTTTCAGCAGAAATAAACATGTTTCTGCAAGTTTGGTCAACCCCATGTAAGTTATGGGGCAGTAACAAGACACTTTTCAAAACGTGTTTTTCAGCCCGAAATAAACGCGTTTTTTCAGACAACTGAATCTCCTTGTAATAGCAAGGCTCAGAAGAGCCCACACACTCAGCCCTTAACCCCAGTGTGCAGAAAGGGTCAAAACGTGTTTTTCAGCAGAAATAAACATGTTTCTGCAAGTTTGGTCAACCCCATGTAAGTTATGGGGCAGTAACAAGACACTTTTCAAAACGTGTTTTTCAGCCCGAAATAAACGCGTTTTTTCAGACAACTGAATCTCCTTGTAATAGCAAGGCTCAGAAGAGCCCACACACTCAGCCCTTAACCCCAGTGTGCAGAAAGGGTCAAAACGTGTTTTTCAGCAGAAATAAACATGTTTCTGCAAGTTTGGTCAACCCCATGTAAGTTATGGGGCAGTAACATCACACTTTTCAAAACGTGTTTTTCAGCCCGAAATAAACGCGTTTTTTCAGACAACTGAATCTCCTTGTAACAGCAAGGCTCAGAAGAGCCCACACACTCAGCCCTTAACCCCAGTGTGCAGAAAGGGTCAAAACGTGTTCTTCAGCAGAAATAAACATGTTTCTGCAAGTTTGGTCAACCCCATGTAAGTTATGGGGCAGTAACATCACACTTTTCAAAACGTGTTTTTCAGCCCGAAATAAACGCGTTTTTTCAGACAGCTGAATCTACTTGTAACAGCAAGGCCAGAAGTGCCCACACACTCAGCCCTTAACCCCAGTGTGCAGAAAGGGTCAAAACGTGTTTTTCAGCAGAAATAAACATGTTTCTGCAAGTTTGGTCAACCCCATGTAAGTTATGGGGCAGTAACATCACACTTTTCAAAACGTGTTTTTCAGCCCGAAATAAACGCGTTTTTTCAGACAGCTGAATCTACTTGTAACAGCAAGGCCAGAAGTGCCCACACACTCAGCCCTTAACCCCAGTGTGCAGAAAGGGTCAAAACGTGTTTTTCAGCAGAAATAAACATGTTTCTGCAAGTTTGGTCAACCCCATGTAAGTTATGGGGCAGTAACATCACACTTTTCAAAACGTGTTTTTCAGCCCGAAATAAACGCGTTTTTTCAGACAACTGAATCTCCTTGTAACAGCAAGGCTCAGAAGAGCCCACACACTCAGCCCTTAACCCCAGTGTGCAGAAAGGGTCAAAACGTGTTTTTCAGCAGAAATAAACATGTTTCTGCAAGTTTGGTCAACCCCATGTAAGTTATGGGGCAGTAACATCACACTTTTCAAAACGTGTTTTTCAGCCCGAAATAAACGCGTTTTTTCAGACAGCTGAATCTACTTGTAACAGCAAGGCTCAGAAGTGCCCACACACTCAGCCCTTAACCCCAGTGTGCAGAAAGGGTCAAAACGTGTTTTTCAGCAGAAATAAACATGTTTCTGCAAGTTTGGTCAACCCCATGTAAGTTGTGGGGCAGTAACATCACACTTTTCAAAACGTGTTTTTCAGCCCGAAATAAACGCGTTTTTTCAGACAACTGAATCTACTTGTAACAGCAAGGCTCAGAAGTGCCCACACACTCAGCCCTTAACCCCAGTGTGCAGAAAGGGTCAAAACGTGTTTTTCAGCAGAAATAAACATGTTTCTGCAAGTTTTGTCAACCCCATGTAAGTTATGGGGCAGTAACAAAACACTTTTCAAAACGTGTTTTTCAGCCCGAAATAAACGCGTTTTTTTAGACAGCAGAATCTCAGTGTAACTGCTAGGCTCAGAAGAGCCCACACACTCAGCTCTTAACCCCAGTGTGCAGAAAGGGTCAAAACGTGTTTTTCAGCAGAAATAAACATGTTTCTGCAAGTTTGGTCAACCCCATGTAAGTTATGGGGCAGTAACAAGACACTTTTCAAAACGTGTTTTTCAGCCCGAAATAAACGCGTTTTTTCAGACAACTGAATCTCCTTGTAATAGCAAGGCTCAGAAGAGCCCACACACTCAGCCCTTAACCCCAGTGTACAGAAAGTGTCAAAATCTGTTTTTCAGCAGAAATAAACATGTTTCTGCAAGTTTGGTCAACCCCATGTAAGTTATGGGGCAGTAACATCACACTTTTCAAAACGTGTTTTTCAGCCCGAAATAAACGCGTTTTTTCAGGCAACTGAATCTACTTGTAACAGCAAGGCTCAGAAGTGCCCACACACTCAGCCCTTAACCCCAGTGTGCAGAAAGGGTCAAAACGTGTTTTTCAGCAGAAATAAACATGTTTCTGCAAGTTTGGTCAACCCCATGTAAGTTATGGGGCAGTAACAAGACACTTTTCAAAACGTGTTTTTCAGCCCGAAATAAACGCGTTTTTTTAGACAGCAGAATCTCAGTGTAACTGCTAGGCTCAGAAGAGCCCACACACTCAGCTCTTAACCCCAGTGTGCAGAAAGGGTCAAAACGTGTTTTTCAGCAGAAATAAAAATGTTTCTGCAAGTTTGTTCAACCCCATGTAAGTTATGGGGCAGTAACATCAAACTTTTCAAAACGTGTTTTTCAGCCCGAAATAAACGCGTTTTTTCAGACAACTGAATCCCCATGTAACAGCAAGGCTCAGAAGAGCCCACACACTCAGCCCTTAACCCCAGTGTACAGAAAGTGTCAAAACGTGTTTTTCAGCAGAAATAAACATGTTTCTGCAAGTTTGGTCAACCCCATGTAAGTTATGGGGCAGTAACATCACACTTTTCAAAACGTGTTTTTCAGCCCGAAATAAACGTGTTTTTTCAGGCAACTGAATCTACTTGTAACAGCAAGGCTCAGAAGTGCCCACACACTCAGCCCTTAACCCCAGTGTGCAGAAAGGGTCAAAACGTGTTTTTCAGCAGAAATAAACATGTTTCTGCAAGTTTGGTCAACCCCATGTAAGTTATGGGGCAGTAACATCAAACTTTTCAAAACGTGTTTTTCAGCCCGAAATAAACGCGTTTTTTCAGACAACTGAATCTCCTTGTAATAGCAAGGCTCAGAAGAGCCCAAACACTCAGCCCTTAACCCCAGTGTACAGAAAGTGTCAAAATGTGTTTTTCAGCAGAAATAAACATGTTTCTGCAAGTTTGGTCAACCCCATGTAAGTTATGGGGCAGTAACAAGACACTTTTCAAAACGTGTTTTTCAGCCCGAAATAAACGCGTTTTTTCAGACAACTGAATCTCCTTGTAATAGCAAGGCTCAGAAGAGCCCACACACTCAGCCCTTAACCCCAGTGTACAGAAAGTGTCAAAACGTGTTTTTCAGCAGAAATAAACATGTTTCTGCAAGTTTGGTCAACCCCATGTAAGTTATGGGGCAGTAACAAGACACTTTTCAAAACGTGTTTTTCAGCCCGAAATAAACGCGTTTTTTCAGACAACTGAATCTCCTTGTAATAGCAAGGCTCAGAAGAGCCCACACACTCAGCCCTTAACCCCAGTGTGCAGAAAGGGTCAAAACGTGTTTTTCAGCAGAAATAAACATGTTTCTGCAAGTTTGGTCAACCCCATGTAAGTTATGGGGCAGTAACAAGACACTTTTCAAAACGTGTTTTTCAGCCCGAAATAAACGCGTTTTTTCAGACAACTGAATCTCCTTGTAATAGCAAGGCTCAGAAGAGCCCACACACTCAGCCCTTAACCCCAGTGTGCAGAAAGGGTCAAAACGTGTTTTTCAGCAGAAATAAACATGTTTCTGCAAGTTTGGTCAACCCCATGTAAGTTATGGGGCAGTAACATCACACTTTTCAAAACGTGTTTTTCAGCCCGAAATAAACGCGTTTTTTCAGACAACTGAATCTCCTTGTAACAGCAAGGCTCAGAAGAGCCCACACACTCAGCCCTTAACCCCAGTGTGCAGAAAGGGTCAAAACGTGTTCTTCAGCAGAAATAAACATGTTTCTGCAAGTTTGGTCAACCCCATGTAAGTTATGGGGCAGTAACATCAAACTTTTCAAAACGTGTTTTTCAGCCCGAAATAAACGCGTTTTTTCAGACAACTGAATCTCCTTGTAATAGCAAGGCTCAGAAGAGCCCAAACACTCAGCCCTTAACCCCAGTGTACAGAAAGTGTCAAAATGTGTTTTTCAGCAGAAATAAACATGTTTCTGCAAGTTTGGTCAACCCCATGTAAGTTATGGGGCAGTAACAAGACACTTTTCAAAACGTGTTTTTCAGCCCGAAATAAACGCGTTTTTTCAGACAACTGAATCTCCTTGTAATAGCAAGGCTCAGAAGAGCCCACACACTCAGCCCTTAACCCCAGTGTGCAGAAAGGGTCAAAACGTGTTTTTCAGCAGAAATAAACATGTTTCTGCAAGTTTGGTCAACCCCATGTTAGTTGTGGGGCAGTAACATCACACTTTTCAAAACGTGTTTTTCAGCCCGAAATAAACGCGTTTTTTCAGACAACTGAATCTACTTGTAACAGCAAGGCTCAGAAGTGCCCACACACTCAGCCCTTAACCCCAGTGTGCAGAAAGGGTCAAAACGTGTTTTTCAGCAGAAATAAACATGTTTCTGCAAGTTTGGTCAACCCCATGTAAGTTATGGGGCAGTAACAAGACACTTTTCAAAACGTGTTTTTCAGCCCGAAATAAACGCGTTTTTTTAGACAGCAGAATCTCAGTGTAACTGCTAGGCTCAGAAGAGCCCACACACTCAGCTCTTAACCCCAGTGTGCAGAAAGGGTCAAAACGTGTTTTTCAGCAGAAATAAACATGTTTCTGCAAGTTTGTTCAACCCCATGTAAGTTATGGGGCAGTAACATCAAACTTTTCAAAACGTGTTTTTCAGCCCGAAATAAACGCGTTTTTTCAGACAACTGAATCCCCATGTAACAGCAAGGCTCAGAAGAGCCCACACACTCAGCCCTTAACCCCAGTGTACAGAAAGTGTCAAAACGTGTTTTTCAGCAGAAATAAACATGTTTCTGCAAGTTTGGTCAACCCCATGTAAGTTATGGGGCAGTAACATCACACTTTTCAAAACGTGTTTTTCAGCCCGAAATAAACGTGTTTTTTCAGGCAACTGAATCTACTTGTAACAGCAAGGCTCAGAAGTGCCCACACACTCAGCCCTTAACCCCAGTGTGCAGAAAGGGTCAAAACGTGTTTTTCAGCAGAAATAAACATGTTTCTGCAAGTTTGGTCAACCCCATGTAAGTTATGGGGCAGTAACATCACACTTTTCAAAACGTGTTTTTCAGCCCGAAATAAACGCGTTTTTTCAGACAACTGAATCTCCTTGTAATAGCAAGGCTCAGAAGAGCCCACACACTCAGCCCTTAACCCCAGTGTACAGAAAGTGTCAAAATGTGTTTTTCAGCAGAAATAAACATGTTTCTGCAAGTTTGGTCAACCCCATGTAAGTTATGGGGCAGTAACAAGGCACTTTTCAAAACGTGTTTTTCAGCCCGAAATAAACGCGTTTTTTTAGACAGCAGAATCTCAGTGTAACTGCTAGGCTCAGAAGAGCCCACACACTCAGCTCTTAACCCCAGTGTGCAGAAAGGGTCAAAACGTGTTTTTCAGCAGAAATAAACATGTTTCTGCAAGTTTGGTCAACCCCATGTAAGTTATGGGGCAGTAACAAGACACTTTTCAAAACGTGTTTTTCAGCCCGAAATAAACGCGTTTTTTCAGACAACTGAATCTCCTTGTAATAGCAAGGCTCAGAAGAGCCCACACACTCAGCCCTTAACCCCAGTGTACAGAAAGTGTCAAAATCTGTTTTTCAGCAGAAATAAACATGTTTCTGCAAGTTTGGTCAACCCCATGTAAGTTATGGGGCAGTAACATCACACTTTTCAAAACGTGTTTTTCAGCCCGAAATAAACGCGTTTTTTCAGGCAACTGAATCTACTTGTAACAGCAAGGCTCAGAAGTGCCCACACACTCAGCCCTTAACCCCAGTGTACAGAAAGTGTCAAAACGTGTTTTTCAGCAGAATTAAACATGTTTCTGCAAGTTTGGTCAACCCCATGTAAGTTATGGGGCAGTAACATCACACTTTTCAAAACGTGTTTTTCAGCCCGAAATAAACGTGTTTTTTCAGGCAACTGAATCTACTTGTAACAGCAAGGCTCAGAAGTGCCCACACACTCAGCCCTTAACCCCAGTGTGCAGAAAGGGTCAAATGTGTTTTTCAGCAGAAATAAACATGTTTCTGCAAGTTTGGTCAACCCCATGTAAGTTATGGGGCAGTAACATCACACTTTTCAAAACGTGTTTTTCAGCCCGAAATAAACGCGTTTTTTCAGACAACTGAATCTCCTTGTAATAGCAAGGCTCAGAAGAGCCCACACACTCAGCCCTTAACCCCAGTGTACAGAAAGTGTCAAAATGTGTTTTTCAGCAGAAATAAACATGTTTCTGCAAGTTTGGTCAACCCCATGTAAGTTATGGGGCAGTAACATCACACTTTTCAAAACGTGTTTTTCAGCCCGAAATAAACGCGTTTTTTCAGACAACTGAATCTACTTGTAACAGCAAGGCTCAGAAGAGCCCACACACTCAGCCCTTAACCCCAGTGTACAGAAAGTGTCAAAACGTGTTTTTCAGCAGAAATAAACATGTTTCTGCAAGTTTGGTCAACCCCATGTAAGTTATGGGGCAGTAACATCACACTTTTCAAAACGTGTTTTTGAGCCCGAAATAAACGCGTTTTTTCAGACAGCAGAATCTCAGTGTAACTGCTAGGCTCAGAAGAGCCCACACACTCAGCTCTTAACCCCAGTGTGCAGAAAGGGTCAAAACGTGTTTTTCAGCAGAAATAAACATGTTTCTGCAAGTTTGGTCAACCCCATGTAAGTTATGGGGCAGTAACATCACACTTTTCAAAACGTGTTTTTCAGCCCGAAATAAACGCGTTTTTTTCAGACAACTGAATCCCCATGTAACAGCAAGGCTCAGAAGAGCCCACACACTCAGCCCTTAACCCCAGTGTACAGAAAGTGTCAAAATCTGTTTTTCAGCAGAAATAAACATGTTTCTGCAAGTTTGGTCAACCCCATGTAAGTTATGGGGCAGTAACATCACACTTTTCAAAACGTGTTTTTCAGCCCGAAATAAACGCGTTTTTTCAGGCAACTGAATCTACTTGTAACAGCAAGGCTCAGAAGTGCCCACACACTCAGCCCTTAACCCCAGTGTGCAGAAAGGGTCAAAACGTGTTTTTCAGCAGAAATAAACATGTTTCTGCAAGTTTGGTCAACCCCATGTAAGTTATGGGGCAGTAACAAGACACTTTTCAAAACGTGTTTTTCAGCCCGAAATAAACGCGTTTTTTTAGACAGCAGAATCTCAGTGTAACTGCTAGGCTCAGAAGAGCCCACACACTCAGCTCTTAACCCCAGTGTGCAGAAAGGGTCAAAACGTGTTTTTCAGCAGAAATAAAAATGTTTCTGCAAGTTTGTTCAACCCCATGTAAGTTATGGGGCAGTAACATCAAACTTTTCAAAACGTGTTTTTCAGCCCGAAATAAACGCGTTTTTTCAGACAACTGAATCCCCATGTAACAGCAAGGCTCAGAAGAGCCCACACACTCAGCCCTTAACCCCAGTGTACAGAAAGTGTCAAAACGTGTTTTTCAGCAGAAATAAACATGTTTCTGCAAGTTTGGTCAACCCCATGTAAGTTATGGGGCAGTAACATCACACTTTTCAAAACGTGTTTTTCAGCCCGAAATAAACGTGTTTTTTCAGGCAACTGAATCTACTTGTAACAGCAAGGCTCAGAAGTGCCCACACACTCAGCCCTTAACCCCAGTGTGCAGAAAGGGTCAAAACGTGTTTTTCAGCAGAAATAAACATGTTTCTGCAAGTTTGGTCAACCCCATGTAAGTTATGGGGCAGTAACATCAAACTTTTCAAAACGTGTTTTTCAGCCCGAAATAAACGCGTTTTTTCAGACAACTGAATCTCCTTGTAATAGCAAGGCTCAGAAGAGCCCAAACACTCAGCCCTTAACCCCAGTGTACAGAAAGTGTCAAAATGTGTTTTTCAGCAGAAATAAACATGTTTCTGCAAGTTTGGTCAACCCCATGTAAGTTATGGGGCAGTAACAAGACACTTTTCAAAACGTGTTTTTCAGCCCGAAATAAACGCGTTTTTTCAGACAACTGAATCTCCTTGTAATAGCAAGGCTCAGAAGAGCCCACACACTCAGCCCTTAACCCCAGTGTACAGAAAGTGTCAAAACGTGTTTTTCAGCAGAAATAAACATGTTTCTGCAAGTTTGGTCAACCCCATGTAAGTTATGGGGCAGTAACAAGACACTTTTCAAAACGTGTTTTTCAGCCCGAAATAAACGCGTTTTTTCAGACAACTGAATCTCCTTGTAATAGCAAGGCTCAGAAGAGCCCACACACTCAGCCCTTAACCCCAGTGTGCAGAAAGGGTCAAAACGTGTTTTTCAGCAGAAATAAACATGTTTCTGCAAGTTTGGTCAACCCCAAGTAAGTTATGGGGCAGTAACAAGACACTTTTCAAAACGTGTTTTTCAGCCCGAAATAAACGCGTTTTTTCAGACAACTGAATCTCCTTGTAATAGCAAGGCTCAGAAGAGCCCACACACTCAGCCCTTAACCCCAGTGTACAGAAAGTGTCAAAACGTGTTTTTCAGCAGAAATAAACATGTTTCTGCAAGTTTGGTCAACCCCATGTAAGTTATGGGGCAGTAACATCACACTTTTCAAAACGTGTTTTTGAGCCCGAAATAAACGCGTTTTTTCAGACAACTGAATCTACTTGTAACAGCAAGGCTCAGAAGTGCCCACACACTCAGCCCTTAACCCCAGTGTGCAGAAAGGGTCAAAACGTGTTTTTCAGCAGAAATAAACATGTTTCTGCAAGTTTGATGAACCCCATGTAAGTTATGGGGCAGTAACAAGACACTTTTCAAAACGTGTTTTTCAGCCCGAAATAAACGCGTTTTTTCAGACAGCAGAATCTCAGTGTAACTGCTAGGCTCAGAAGAGCCCACACACTCAGCCCTTAACCCCAGTGTGCAGAAAGGGTCAAAACGTGTTTTTCAGCAGAAATAAACATGTTTCTGCAAGTTTGGTCAACCCCATGTAAGTTATGGGGCAGTAACAAGACACTTTTCAAAACGTGCTTTTCAGCCCGAAATAAACGCGTTTTTTCAGACAACTGAATCTCCTTGTAATAGCAAGGCTCAGAAGAGCCCACACACTCAGCCCTTAACCCCAGTGTACAGAAAGTGTCAAAACGTGTTTTTCAGCAGAAATAAACATGTTTCTGCAAGTTTGGTCAACCCCATGTAAGTTATGGGGCAGTAACAAGACACTTTTCAAAACGTGTTTTTCAGCCCGAAATAAACGCGTTTTTTCAGACAACTGAATCTCCTTGTAATAGCAAGGCTCAGAAGAGCCCACACACTCAGCCCTTAACCCCAGTGTGCAGAAAGGGTCAAAACGTGTTTTTCAGCAGAAATAAACATGTTTCTGCAAGTTTGGTCAACCCCATGTAAGTTATGGGGCAGTAACAAGACACTTTTCAAAACGTGTTTTTCAGCCCGAAATAAACGCGTTTTTTCAGACAACTGAATCTCCTTGTAATAGCAAGGCTCAGAAGAGCCCACACACTCAGCCCTTAACCCCAGTGTGCAGAAAGGGTCAAAACGTGTTTTTCAGCAGAAATAAACATGTTTCTGCAAGTTTGGTCAACCCCATGTAAGTTATGGGGCAGTAACAAGACACTTTTCAAAACGTGTTTTTCAGCCCGAAATAAACGCGTTTTTTTAGACAGCAGAATCTCAGTGTAACTGCTAGGCTCAGAAGAGCCCACACACTCAGCTCTTAACCCCAGTGTGCAGAAAGGGTCAAAACGTGTTTTTCAGCAGAAATAAAAATGTTTCTGCAAGTTTGTTCAACCCCATGTAAGTTATGGGGCAGTAACATCAAACTTTTCAAAACGTGTTTTTCAGCCCGAAATAAACGCGTTTTTTCAGACAACTGAATCCCCATGTAACAGCAAGGCTCAGAAGAGCCCACACACTCAGCCCTTAACCCCAGTGTACAGAAAGTGTCAAAACGTGTTTTTCAGCAGAAATAAACATGTTTCTGCAAGTTTGGTCAACCCCATGTAAGTTATGGGGCAGTAACATCACACTTTTCAAAACGTGTTTTTCAGCCCGAAATAAACGTGTTTTTTCAGGCAACTGAATCTACTTGTAACAGCAAGGCTCAGAAGTGCCCACACACTCAGCCCTTAACCCCAGTGTGCAGAAAGGGTCAAAACGTGTTTTTCAGCAGAAATAAACATGTTTCTGCAAGTTTGGTCAACCCCATGTAAGTTATGGGGCAGTAACATCAAACTTTTCAAAACGTGTTTTTCAGCCCGAAATAAACGCGTTTTTTCAGACAACTGAATCTCCTTGTAATAGCAAGGCTCAGAAGAGCCCAAACACTCAGCCCTTAACCCCAGTGTACAGAAAGTGTCAAAATGTGTTTTTCAGCAGAAATAAACATGTTTCTGCAAGTTTGGTCAACCCCATGTAAGTTATGGGGCAGTAACAAGACACTTTTCAAAACGTGTTTTTCAGCCCGAAATAAACGCGTTTTTTCAGACAACTGAATCTCCTTGTAATAGCAAGGCTCAGAAGAGCCCACACACTCAGCCCTTAACCCCAGTGTACAGAAAGTGTCAAAACGTGTTTTTCAGCAGAAATAAACATGTTTCTGCAAGTTTGGTCAACCCCATGTAAGTTATGGGGCAGTAACAAGACACTTTTCAAAACGTGTTTTTCAGCCCGAAATAAACGCGTTTTTTCAGACAACTGAATCTCCTTGTAATAGCAAGGCTCAGAAGAGCCCACACACTCAGCCCTTAACCCCAGTGTGCAGAAAGGGTCAAAACGTGTTTTTCAGCAGAAATAAACATGTTTCTGCAAGTTTGGTCAACCCCATGTAAGTTATGGGGCAGTAACAAGACACTTTTCAAAACGTGTTTTTCAGCCCGAAATAAACGCGTTTTTTCAGACAACTGAATCTCCTTGTAATAGCAAGGCTCAGAAGAGCCCACACACTCAGCCCTTAACCCCAGTGTGCAGAAAGGGTCAAAACGTGTTTTTCAGCAGAAATAAACATGTTTCTGCAAGTTTGGTCAACCCCATGTAAGTTATGGGGCAGTAACATCACACTTTTCAAAACGTGTTTTTCAGCCCGAAATAAACGCGTTTTTTCAGACAACTGAATCTCCTTGTAACAGCAAGGCTCAGAAGAGCCCACACACTCAGCCCTTAACCCCAGTGTGCAGAAAGGGTCAAAACGTGTTCTTCAGCAGAAATAAACATGTTTCTGCAAGTTTGGTCAACCCCATGTAAGTTATGGGGCAGTAACATCAAACTTTTCAAAACGTGTTTTTCAGCCCGAAATAAACGCGTTTTTTCAGACAACTGAATCTCCTTGTAATAGCAAGGCTCAGAAGAGCCCAAACACTCAGCCCTTAACCCCAGTGTACAGAAAGTGTCAAAATGTGTTTTTCAGCAGAAATAAACATGTTTCTGCAAGTTTGGTCAACCCCATGTAAGTTATGGGGCAGTAACAAGACACTTTTCAAAACGTGTTTTTCAGCCCGAAATAAACGCGTTTTTTCAGACAACTGAATCTCCTTGTAATAGCAAGGCTCAGAAGAGCCCACACACTCAGCCCTTAACCCCAGTGTGCAGAAAGGGTCAAAACGTGTTTTTCAGCAGAAATAAACATGTTTCTGCAAGTTTGGTCAACCCCATGTTAGTTGTGGGGCAGTAACATCACACTTTTCAAAACGTGTTTTTCAGCCCGAAATAAACGCGTTTTTTCAGACAACTGAATCTACTTGTAACAGCAAGGCTCAGAAGTGCCCACACACTCAGCCCTTAACCCCAGTGTGCAGAAAGGGTCAAAACGTGTTTTTCAGCAGAAATAAACATGTTTCTGCAAGTTTGGTCAACCCCATGTAAGTTATGGGGCAGTAACAAGACACTTTTCAAAACGTGTTTTTCAGCCCGAAATAAACGCGTTTTTTTAGACAGCAGAATCTCAGTGTAACTGCTAGGCTCAGAAGAGCCCACACACTCAGCTCTTAACCCCAGTGTGCAGAAAGGGTCAAAACGTGTTTTTCAGCAGAAATAAACATGTTTCTGCAAGTTTGTTCAACCCCATGTAAGTTATGGGGCAGTAACATCAAACTTTTCAAAACGTGTTTTTCAGCCCGAAATAAACGCGTTTTTTCAGACAACTGAATCCCCATGTAACAGCAAGGCTCAGAAGAGCCCACACACTCAGCCCTTAACCCCAGTGTACAGAAAGTGTCAAAACGTGTTTTTCAGCAGAAATAAACATGTTTCTGCAAGTTTGGTCAACCCCATGTAAGTTATGGGGCAGTAACATCACACTTTTCAAAACGTGTTTTTCAGCCCGAAATAAACGTGTTTTTTCAGGCAACTGAATCTACTTGTAACAGCAAGGCTCAGAAGTGCCCACACACTCAGCCCTTAACCCCAGTGTGCAGAAAGGGTCAAAACGTGTTTTTCAGCAGAAATAAACATGTTTCTGCAAGTTTGGTCAACCCCATGTAAGTTATGGGGCAGTAACATCACACTTTTCAAAACGTGTTTTTCAGCCCGAAATAAACGCGTTTTTTCAGACAACTGAATCTCCTTGTAATAGCAAGGCTCAGAAGAGCCCACACACTCAGCCCTTAACCCCAGTGTACAGAAAGTGTCAAAATGTGTTTTTCAGCAGAAATAAACATGTTTCTGCAAGTTTGGTCAACCCCATGTAAGTTATGGGGCAGTAACAAGGCACTTTTCAAAACGTGTTTTTCAGCCCGAAATAAACGCGTTTTTTTAGACAGCAGAATCTCAGTGTAACTGCTAGGCTCAGAAGAGCCCACACACTCAGCTCTTAACCCCAGTGTGCAGAAAGGGTCAAAACGTGTTTTTCAGCAGAAATAAACATGTTTCTGCAAGTTTGGTCAACCCCATGTAAGTTATGGGGCAGTAACAAGACACTTTTCAAAACGTGTTTTTCAGCCCGAAATAAACGCGTTTTTTCAGACAACTGAATCTCCTTGTAATAGCAAGGCTCAGAAGAGCCCACACACTCAGCCCTTAACCCCAGTGTACAGAAAGTGTCAAAATCTGTTTTTCAGCAGAAATAAACATGTTTCTGCAAGTTTGGTCAACCCCATGTAAGTTATGGGGCAGTAACATCACACTTTTCAAAACGTGTTTTTCAGCCCGAAATAAACGCGTTTTTTCAGGCAACTGAATCTACTTGTAACAGCAAGGCTCAGAAGTGCCCACACACTCAGCCCTTAACCCCAGTGTACAGAAAGTGTCAAAACGTGTTTTTCAGCAGAATTAAACATGTTTCTGCAAGTTTGGTCAACCCCATGTAAGTTATGGGGCAGTAACATCACACTTTTCAAAACGTGTTTTTCAGCCCGAAATAAACGTGTTTTTTCAGGCAACTGAATCTACTTGTAACAGCAAGGCTCAGAAGTGCCCACACACTCAGCCCTTAACCCCAGTGTGCAGAAAGGGTCAAATGTGTTTTTCAGCAGAAATAAACATGTTTCTGCAAGTTTGGTCAACCCCATGTAAGTTATGGGGCAGTAACATCACACTTTTCAAAACGTGTTTTTCAGCCCGAAATAAACGCGTTTTTTCAGACAACTGAATCTCCTTGTAATAGCAAGGCTCAGAAGAGCCCACACACTCAGCCCTTAACCCCAGTGTACAGAAAGTGTCAAAATGTGTTTTTCAGCAGAAATAAACATGTTTCTGCAAGTTTGGTCAACCCCATGTAAGTTATGGGGCAGTAACATCACACTTTTCAAAACGTGTTTTTCAGCCCGAAATAAACGCGTTTTTTCAGACAACTGAATCTACTTGTAACAGCAAGGCTCAGAAGAGCCCACACACTCAGCCCTTAACCCCAGTGTACAGAAAGTGTCAAAACGTGTTTTTCAGCAGAAATAAACATGTTTCTGCAAGTTTGGTCAACCCCATGTAAGTTATGGGGCAGTAACATCACACTTTTCAAAACGTGTTTTTGAGCCCGAAATAAACGCGTTTTTTCAGACAGCAGAATCTCAGTGTAACTGCTAGGCTCAGAAGAGCCCACACACTCAGCTCTTAACCCCAGTGTGCAGAAAGGGTCAAAACGTGTTTTTCAGCAGAAATAAACATGTTTCTGCAAGTTTGGTCAACCCCATGTAAGTTATGGGGCAGTAACATCACACTTTTCAAAACGTGTTTTTCAGCCCGAAATAAACGCGTTTTTTTCAGACAACTGAATCCCCATGTAACAGCAAGGCTCAGAAGAGCCCACACACTCAGCCCTTAACCCCAGTGTACAGAAAGTGTCAAAATCTGTTTTTCAGCAGAAATAAACATGTTTCTGCAAGTTTGGTCAACCCCATGTAAGTTATGGGGCAGTAACATCACACTTTTCAAAACGTGTTTTTCAGCCCGAAATAAACGCGTTTTTTCAGGCAACTGAATCTACTTGTAACAGCAAGGCTCAGAAGTGCCCACACACTCAGCCCTTAACCCCAGTGTGCAGAAAGGGTCAAAACGTGTTTTTCAGCAGAAATAAACATGTTTCTGCAAGTTTGGTCAACCCCATGTAAGTTATGGGGCAGTAACAAGACACTTTTCAAAACGTGTTTTTCAGCCCGAAATAAACGCGTTTTTTTAGACAGCAGAATCTCAGTGTAACTGCTAGGCTCAGAAGAGCCCACACACTCAGCTCTTAACCCCAGTGTGCAGAAAGGGTCAAAACGTGTTTTTCAGCAGAAATAAAAATGTTTCTGCAAGTTTGTTCAACCCCATGTAAGTTATGGGGCAGTAACATCAAACTTTTCAAAACGTGTTTTTCAGCCCGAAATAAACGCGTTTTTTCAGACAACTGAATCCCCATGTAACAGCAAGGCTCAGAAGAGCCCACACACTCAGCCCTTAACCCCAGTGTACAGAAAGTGTCAAAACGTGTTTTTCAGCAGAAATAAACATGTTTCTGCAAGTTTGGTCAACCCCATGTAAGTTATGGGGCAGTAACATCACACTTTTCAAAACGTGTTTTTCAGCCCGAAATAAACGTGTTTTTTCAGGCAACTGAATCTACTTGTAACAGCAAGGCTCAGAAGTGCCCACACACTCAGCCCTTAACCCCAGTGTGCAGAAAGGGTCAAAACGTGTTTTTCAGCAGAAATAAACATGTTTCTGCAAGTTTGGTCAACCCCATGTAAGTTATGGGGCAGTAACATCAAACTTTTCAAAACGTGTTTTTCAGCCCGAAATAAACGCGTTTTTTCAGACAACTGAATCTCCTTGTAATAGCAAGGCTCAGAAGAGCCCAAACACTCAGCCCTTAACCCCAGTGTACAGAAAGTGTCAAAATGTGTTTTTCAGCAGAAATAAACATGTTTCTGCAAGTTTGGTCAACCCCATGTAAGTTATGGGGCAGTAACAAGACACTTTTCAAAACGTGTTTTTCAGCCCGAAATAAACGCGTTTTTTCAGACAACTGAATCTCCTTGTAATAGCAAGGCTCAGAAGAGCCCACACACTCAGCCCTTAACCCCAGTGTACAGAAAGTGTCAAAACGTGTTTTTCAGCAGAAATAAACATGTTTCTGCAAGTTTGGTCAACCCCATGTAAGTTATGGGGCAGTAACAAGACACTTTTCAAAACGTGTTTTTCAGCCCGAAATAAACGCGTTTTTTCAGACAACTGAATCTCCTTGTAATAGCAAGGCTCAGAAGAGCCCACACACTCAGCCCTTAACCCCAGTGTGCAGAAAGGGTCAAAACGTGTTTTTCAGCAGAAATAAACATGTTTCTGCAAGTTTGGTCAACCCCAAGTAAGTTATGGGGCAGTAACAAGACACTTTTCAAAACGTGTTTTTCAGCCCGAAATAAACGCGTTTTTTCAGACAACTGAATCTCCTTGTAATAGCAAGGCTCAGAAGAGCCCACACACTCAGCCCTTAACCCCAGTGTACAGAAAGTGTCAAAACGTGTTTTTCAGCAGAAATAAACATGTTTCTGCAAGTTTGGTCAACCCCATGTAAGTTATGGGGCAGTAACATCACACTTTTCAAAACGTGTTTTTGAGCCCGAAATAAACGCGTTTTTTCAGACAACTGAATCTACTTGTAACAGCAAGGCTCAGAAGTGCCCACACACTCAGCCCTTAACCCCAGTGTGCAGAAAGGGTCAAAACGTGTTTTTCAGCAGAAATAAACATGTTTCTGCAAGTTTGATGAACCCCATGTAAGTTATGGGGCAGTAACAAGACACTTTTCAAAACGTGTTTTTCAGCCCGAAATAAACGCGTTTTTTCAGACAGCAGAATCTCAGTGTAACTGCTAGGCTCAGAAGAGCCCACACACTCAGCCCTTAACCCCAGTGTGCAGAAAGGGTCAAAACGTGTTTTTCAGCAGAAATAAACATGTTTCTGCAAGTTTGGTCAACCCCATGTAAGTTATGGGGCAGTAACAAGACACTTTTCAAAACGTGCTTTTCAGCCCGAAATAAACGCGTTTTTTCAGACAACTGAATCTCCTTGTAATAGCAAGGCTCAGAAGAGCCCACACACTCAGCCCTTAACCCCAGTGTACAGAAAGTGTCAAAACGTGTTTTTCAGCAGAAATAAACATGTTTCTGCAAGTTTGGTCAACCCCATGTAAGTTATGGGGCAGTAACAAGACACTTTTCAAAACGTGTTTTTCAGCCCGAAATAAACGCGTTTTTTCAGACAACTGAATCTCCTTGTAATAGCAAGGCTCAGAAGAGCCCACACACTCAGCCCTTAACCCCAGTGTGCAGAAAGGGTCAAAACGTGTTTTTCAGCAGAAATAAACATGTTTCTGCAAGTTTGGTCAACCCCATGTAAGTTATGGGGCAGTAACAAGACACTTTTCAAAACGTGTTTTTCAGCCCGAAATAAACGCGTTTTTTCAGACAACTGAATCTCCTTGTAATAGCAAGGCTCAGAAGAGCCCACACACTCAGCCCTTAACCCCAGTGTGCAGAAAGGGTCAAAACGTGTTTTTCAGCAGAAATAAACATGTTTCTGCAAGTTTGGTCAACCCCATGTAAGTTATGGGGCAGTAACATCACACTTTTCAAAACGTGTTTTTCAGCCCGAAATAAACGCGTTTTTTCAGACAACTGAATCTCCTTGTAACAGCAAGGCTCAGAAGAGCCCACACACTCAGCCCTTAACCCCAGTGTGCAGAAAGGGTCAAAACGTGTTCTTCAGCAGAAATAAACATGTTTCTGCAAGTTTGGTCAACCCCATGTAAGTTATGGGGCAGTAACATCACACTTTTCAAAACGTGTTTTTCAGCCCGAAATAAACGCGTTTTTTCAGACAGCTGAATCTACTTGTAACAGCAAGGCCAGAAGTGCCCACACACTCAGCCCTTAACCCCAGTGTGCAGAAAGGGTCAAAACGTGTTTTTCAGCAGAAATAAACATGTTTCTGCAAGTTTGGTCAACCCCATGTAAGTTATGGGGCAGTAACATCACACTTTTCAAAACGTGTTTTTCAGCCCGAAATAAACGCGTTTTTTCAGACAGCTGAATCTACTTGTAACAGCAAGGCCAGAAGTGCCCACACACTCAGCCCTTAACCCCAGTGTGCAGAAAGGGTCAAAACGTGTTTTTCAGCAGAAATAAACATGTTTCTGCAAGTTTGGTCAACCCCATGTAAGTTATGGGGCAGTAACATCACACTTTTCAAAACGTGTTTTTCAGCCCGAAATAAACGCGTTTTTTCAGACAACTGAATCTCCTTGTAACAGCAAGGCTCAGAAGAGCCCACACACTCAGCCCTTAACCCCAGTGTGCAGAAAGGGTCAAAACGTGTTTTTCAGCAGAAATAAACATGTTTCTGCAAGTTTGGTCAACCCCATGTAAGTTATGGGGCAGTAACATCACACTTTTCAAAACGTGTTTTTCAGCCCGAAATAAACGCGTTTTTTCAGACAGCTGAATCTACTTGTAACAGCAAGGCTCAGAAGTGCCCACACACTCAGCCCTTAACCCCAGTGTGCAGAAAGGGTCAAAACGTGTTTTTCAGCAGAAATAAACATGTTTCTGCAAGTTTGGTCAACCCCATGTAAGTTGTGGGGCAGTAACATCACACTTTTCAAAACGTGTTTTTCAGCCCGAAATAAACGCGTTTTTTCAGACAACTGAATCTACTTGTAACAGCAAGGCTCAGAAGTGCCCACACACTCAGCCCTTAACCCCAGTGTGCAGAAAGGGTCAAAACGTGTTTTTCAGCAGAAATAAACATGTTTCTGCAAGTTTTGTCAACCCCATGTAAGTTATGGGGCAGTAACAAAACACTTTTCAAAACGTGTTTTTCAGCCCGAAATAAACGCGTTTTTTTAGACAGCAGAATCTCAGTGTAACTGCTAGGCTCAGAAGAGCCCACACACTCAGCTCTTAACCCCAGTGTGCAGAAAGGGTCAAAACGTGTTTTTCAGCAGAAATAAACATGTTTCTGCAAGTTTGGTCAACCCCATGTAAGTTATGGGGCAGTAACAAGACACTTTTCAAAACGTGTTTTTCAGCCCGAAATAAACGCGTTTTTTCAGACAACTGAATCTCCTTGTAATAGCAAGGCTCAGAAGAGCCCACACACTCAGCCCTTAACCCCAGTGTACAGAAAGTGTCAAAATCTGTTTTTCAGCAGAAATAAACATGTTTCTGCAAGTTTGGTCAACCCCATGTAAGTTATGGGGCAGTAACATCACACTTTTCAAAACGTGTTTTTCAGCCCGAAATAAACGCGTTTTTTCAGGCAACTGAATCTACTTGTAACAGCAAGGCTCAGAAGTGCCCACACACTCAGCCCTTAACCCCAGTGTGCAGAAAGGGTCAAAACGTGTTTTTCAGCAGAAATAAACATGTTTCTGCAAGTTTGGTCAACCCCATGTAAGTTATGGGGCAGTAACAAGACACTTTTCAAAACGTGTTTTTCAGCCCGAAATAAACGCGTTTTTTTAGACAGCAGAATCTCAGTGTAACTGCTAGGCTCAGAAGAGCCCACACACTCAGCTCTTAACCCCAGTGTGCAGAAAGGGTCAAAACGTGTTTTTCAGCAGAAATAAAAATGTTTCTGCAAGTTTGTTCAACCCCATGTAAGTTATGGGGCAGTAACATCAAACTTTTCAAAACGTGTTTTTCAGCCCGAAATAAACGCGTTTTTTCAGACAACTGAATCTACTTGTAACAGCAAGGCTCAGAAGTGCCCACACACTCAGCCCTTAACCCCAGTGTGCAGAAAGGGTCAAAACGTGTTTTTCAGCAGAAATAAACATGTTTCTGCAAGTTTGGTCAACCCCATGTAAGTTATGGGGCAGTAACATCACACTTTTCAAAACGTGTTTTTCAGCCCGAAATAAACGTGTTTTTTCAGGCAACTGAATCTACTTGTAACAGCAAGGCTCAGAAGTGCCCACACACTCAGCCCTTAACCCCAGTGTGCAGAAAGGGTCAAAACGTGTTTTTCAGCAGAAATAAACATGTTTCTGCAAGTTTGGTCAACCCCATGTAAGTTATGGGGCAGTAACATCAAACTTTTCAAAACGTGTTTTTCAGCCCGAAATAAACGCGTTTTTTCAGACAATTGAATCTCCTTGTAATAGCAAGGCTCAGAAGAGCCCAAACACTCAGCCCTTAACCCCAGTGTACAGAAAGTGTCAAAATGTGTTTTTCAGCAGAAATAAACATGTTTCTGCAAGTTTGGTCAACCCCATGTAAGTTATGGGGCAGTAACAAGACACTTTTCAAAACGTGTTTTTCAGCCCGAAATAAACGCGTTTTTTCAGACAACTGAATCTCCTTGTAATAGCAAGGCTCAGAAGAGCCCACACACTCAGCCCTTAACCCCAGTGTACAGAAAGTGTCAAAACGTGTTTTTCAGCAGAAATAAACATGTTTCTGCAAGTTTGGTCAACCCCATGTAAGTTATGGGGCAGTAACATCACACTTTTCAAAACGTGTTTTTGAGCCCGAAATAAACGCGTTTTTTCAGACAACTGAATCTACTTGTAACAGCAAGGCTCAGAAGTGCCCACACACTCAGCCCTTAACCCCAGTGTGCAGAAAGGGTCAAAACGTGTTTTTCAGCAGAAATAAACATGTTTCTGCAAGTTTGATGAACCCCATGTAAGTTATGGGGCAGTAACAAGACACTTTTCAAAACGTGTTTTTCAGCCCGAAATAAACGCGTTTTTTCAGACAGCAGAATCTCAGTGTAACTGCTAGGCTCAGAAGAGCCCACACACTCAGCCCTTAACCCCAGTGTGCAGAAAGGGTCAAAACGTGTTTTTCAGCAGAAATAAACATGTTTCTGCAAGTTTGGTCAACCCCATGTAAGTTATGGGGCAGTAACAAGACACTTTTCAAAACGTGCTTTTCAGCCCGAAATAAACGCGTTTTTTCAGACAACTGAATCTCCTTGTAATAGCAAGGCTCAGAAGAGCCCACACACTCAGCCCTTAACCCCAGTGTACAGAAAGTGTCAAAACGTGTTTTTCAGCAGAAATAAACATGTTTCTGCAAGTTTGGTCAACCCCATGTAAGTTATGGGGCAGTAACAAGACACTTTTCAAAACGTGTTTTTCAGCCCGAAATAAACGCGTTTTTTCAGACAACTGAATCTCCTTGTAATAGCAAGGCTCAGAAGAGCCCACACACTCAGCCCTTAACCCCAGTGTGCAGAAAGGGTCAAAACGTGTTTTTCAGCAGAAATAAACATGTTTCTGCAAGTTTGGTCAACCCCATGTAAGTTATGGGGCAGTAACAAGACACTTTTCAAAACGTGTTTTTCAGCCCGAAATAAACGCGTTTTTTCAGACAACTGAATCTCCTTGTAATAGCAAGGCTCAGAAGAGCCCACACACTCAGCCCTTAACCCCAGTGTGCAGAAAGGGTCAAAACGTGTTTTTCAGCAGAAATAAACATGTTTCTGCAAGTTTGGTCAACCCCATGTAAGTTATGGGGCAGTAACATCACACTTTTCAAAACGTGTTTTTCAGCCCGAAATAAACGCGTTTTTTCAGACAACTGAATCTCCTTGTAACAGCAAGGCTCAGAAGAGCCCACACACTCAGCCCTTAACCCCAGTGTGCAGAAAGGGTCAAAACGTGTTCTTCAGCAGAAATAAACATGTTTCTGCAAGTTTGGTCAACCCCATGTAAGTTATGGGGCAGTAACATCACACTTTTCAAAACGTGTTTTTCAGCCCGAAATAAACGCGTTTTTTCAGACAGCTGAATCTACTTGTAACAGCAAGGCCAGAAGTGCCCACACACTCAGCCCTTAACCCCAGTGTGCAGAAAGGGTCAAAACGTGTTTTTCAGCAGAAATAAACATGTTTCTGCAAGTTTGGTCAACCCCATGTAAGTTATGGGGCAGTAACATCACACTTTTCAAAACGTGTTTTTCAGCCCGAAATAAACGCGTTTTTTCAGACAGCTGAATCTACTTGTAACAGCAAGGCCAGAAGTGCCCACACACTCAGCCCTTAACCCCAGTGTGCAGAAAGGGTCAAAACGTGTTTTTCAGCAGAAATAAACATGTTTCTGCAAGTTTGGTCAACCCCATGTAAGTTATGGGGCAGTAACATCACACTTTTCAAAACGTGTTTTTCAGCCCGAAATAAACGCGTTTTTTCAGACAACTGAATCTCCTTGTAACAGCAAGGCTCAGAAGAGCCCACACACTCAGCCCTTAACCCCAGTGTGCAGAAAGGGTCAAAACGTGTTTTTCAGCAGAAATAAACATGTTTCTGCAAGTTTGGTCAACCCCATGTAAGTTATGGGGCAGTAACATCACACTTTTCAAAACGTGTTTTTCAGCCCGAAATAAACGCGTTTTTTCAGACAGCTGAATCTACTTGTAACAGCAAGGCTCAGAAGTGCCCACACACTCAGCCCTTAACCCCAGTGTGCAGAAAGGGTCAAAACGTGTTTTTCAGCAGAAATAAACATGTTTCTGCAAGTTTGGTCAACCCCATGTAAGTTGTGGGGCAGTAACATCACACTTTTCAAAACGTGTTTTTCAGCCCGAAATAAACGCGTTTTTTCAGACAACTGAATCTACTTGTAACAGCAAGGCTCAGAAGTGCCCACACACTCAGCCCTTAACCCCAGTGTGCAGAAAGGGTCAAAACGTGTTTTTCAGCAGAAATAAACATGTTTCTGCAAGTTTTGTCAACCCCATGTAAGTTATGGGGCAGTAACAAAACACTTTTCAAAACGTGTTTTTCAGCCCGAAATAAACGCGTTTTTTTAGACAGCAGAATCTCAGTGTAACTGCTAGGCTCAGAAGAGCCCACACACTCAGCTCTTAACCCCAGTGTGCAGAAAGGGTCAAAACGTGTTTTTCAGCAGAAATAAACATGTTTCTGCAAGTTTGGTCAACCCCATGTAAGTTATGGGGCAGTAACAAGACACTTTTCAAAACGTGTTTTTCAGCCCGAAATAAACGCGTTTTTTCAGACAACTGAATCTCCTTGTAATAGCAAGGCTCAGAAGAGCCCACACACTCAGCCCTTAACCCCAGTGTACAGAAAGTGTCAAAATCTGTTTTTCAGCAGAAATAAACATGTTTCTGCAAGTTTGGTCAACCCCATGTAAGTTATGGGGCAGTAACATCACACTTTTCAAAACGTGTTTTTCAGCCCGAAATAAACGCGTTTTTTCAGGCAACTGAATCTACTTGTAACAGCAAGGCTCAGAAGTGCCCACACACTCAGCCCTTAACCCCAGTGTGCAGAAAGGGTCAAAACGTGTTTTTCAGCAGAAATAAACATGTTTCTGCAAGTTTGGTCAACCCCATGTAAGTTATGGGGCAGTAACAAGACACTTTTCAAAACGTGTTTTTCAGCCCGAAATAAACGCGTTTTTTTAGACAGCAGAATCTCAGTGTAACTGCTAGGCTCAGAAGAGCCCACACACTCAGCTCTTAACCCCAGTGTGCAGAAAGGGTCAAAACGTGTTTTTCAGCAGAAATAAAAATGTTTCTGCAAGTTTGTTCAACCCCATGTAAGTTATGGGGCAGTAACATCAAACTTTTCAAAACGTGTTTTTCAGCCCGAAATAAACGCGTTTTTTCAGACAACTGAATCCCCATGTAACAGCAAGGCTCAGAAGAGCCCACACACTCAGCCCTTAACCCCAGTGTACAGAAAGTGTCAAAACGTGTTTTTCAGCAGAAATAAACATGTTTCTGCAAGTTTGGTCAACCCCATGTAAGTTATGGGGCAGTAACATCACACTTTTCAAAACGTGTTTTTCAGCCCGAAATAAACGTGTTTTTTCAGGCAACTGAATCTACTTGTAACAGCAAGGCTCAGAAGTGCCCACACACTCAGCCCTTAACCCCAGTGTGCAGAAAGGGTCAAAACGTGTTTTTCAGCAGAAATAAACATGTTTCTGCAAGTTTGGTCAACCCCATGTAAGTTATGGGGCAGTAACATCAAACTTTTCAAAACGTGTTTTTCAGCCCGAAATAAACGCGTTTTTTCAGACAACTGAATCTCCTTGTAATAGCAAGGCTCAGAAGAGCCCAAACACTCAGCCCTTAACCCCAGTGTACAGAAAGTGTCAAAATGTGTTTTTCAGCAGAAATAAACATGTTTCTGCAAGTTTGGTCAACCCCATGTAAGTTATGGGGCAGTAACAAGACACTTTTCAAAACGTGTTTTTCAGCCCGAAATAAACGCGTTTTTTCAGACAACTGAATCTCCTTGTAATAGCAAGGCTCAGAAGAGCCCACACACTCAGCCCTTAACCCCAGTGTACAGAAAGTGTCAAAACGTGTTTTTCAGCAGAAATAAACATGTTTCTGCAAGTTTGGTCAACCCCATGTAAGTTATGGGGCAGTAACAAGACACTTTTCAAAACGTGTTTTTCAGCCCGAAATAAACGCGTTTTTTCAGACAACTGAATCTCCTTGTAATAGCAAGGCTCAGAAGAGCCCACACACTCAGCCCTTAACCCCAGTGTGCAGAAAGGGTCAAAACGTGTTTTTCAGCAGAAATAAACATGTTTCTGCAAGTTTGGTCAACCCCATGTAAGTTATGGGGCAGTAACAAGACACTTTTCAAAACGTGTTTTTCAGCCCGAAATAAACGCGTTTTTTCAGACAACTGAATCTCCTTGTAATAGCAAGGCTCAGAAGAGCCCACACACTCAGCCCTTAACCCCAGTGTGCAGAAAGGGTCAAAACGTGTTTTTCAGCAGAAATAAACATGTTTCTGCAAGTTTGGTCAACCCCATGTAAGTTATGGGGCAGTAACATCACACTTTTCAAAACGTGTTTTTCAGCCCGAAATAAACGCGTTTTTTCAGACAACTGAATCTCCTTGTAACAGCAAGGCTCAGAAGAGCCCACACACTCAGCCCTTAACCCCAGTGTGCAGAAAGGGTCAAAACGTGTTCTTCAGCAGAAATAAACATGTTTCTGCAAGTTTGGTCAACCCCATGTAAGTTATGGGGCAGTAACATCACACTTTTCAAAACGTGTTTTTCAGCCCGAAATAAACGCGTTTTTTCAGACAGCTGAATCTACTTGTAACAGCAAGGCCAGAAGTGCCCACACACTCAGCCCTTAACCCCAGTGTGCAGAAAGGGTCAAAACGTGTTTTTCAGCAGAAATAAACATGTTTCTGCAAGTTTGGTCAACCCCATGTAAGTTATGGGGCAGTAACATCACACTTTTCAAAACGTGTTTTTCAGCCCGAAATAAACGCGTTTTTTCAGACAGCTGAATCTACTTGTAACAGCAAGGCCAGAAGTGCCCACACACTCAGCCCTTAACCCCAGTGTGCAGAAAGGGTCAAAACGTGTTTTTCAGCAGAAATAAACATGTTTCTGCAAGTTTGGTCAACCCCATGTAAGTTATGGGGCAGTAACATCACACTTTTCAAAACGTGTTTTTCAGCCCGAAATAAACGCGTTTTTTCAGACAACTGAATCTCCTTGTAACAGCAAGGCTCAGAAGAGCCCACACACTCAGCCCTTAACCCCAGTGTGCAGAAAGGGTCAAAACGTGTTTTTCAGCAGAAATAAACATGTTTCTGCAAGTTTGGTCAACCCCATGTAAGTTATGGGGCAGTAACATCACACTTTTCAAAACGTGTTTTTCAGCCCGAAATAAACGCGTTTTTTCAGACAGCTGAATCTACTTGTAACAGCAAGGCTCAGAAGTGCCCACACACTCAGCCCTTAACCCCAGTGTGCAGAAAGGGTCAAAACGTGTTTTTCAGCAGAAATAAACATGTTTCTGCAAGTTTGGTCAACCCCATGTAAGTTGTGGGGCAGTAACATCACACTTTTCAAAACGTGTTTTTCAGCCCGAAATAAACGCGTTTTTTCAGACAACTGAATCTACTTGTAACAGCAAGGCTCAGAAGTGCCCACACACTCAGCCCTTAACCCCAGTGTGCAGAAAGGGTCAAAACGTGTTTTTCAGCAGAAATAAACATGTTTCTGCAAGTTTTGTCAACCCCATGTAAGTTATGGGGCAGTAACAAAACACTTTTCAAAACGTGTTTTTCAGCCCGAAATAAACGCGTTTTTTTAGACAGCAGAATCTCAGTGTAACTGCTAGGCTCAGAAGAGCCCACACACTCAGCTCTTAACCCCAGTGTGCAGAAAGGGTCAAAACGTGTTTTTCAGCAGAAATAAACATGTTTCTGCAAGTTTGGTCAACCCCATGTAAGTTATGGGGCAGTAACAAGACACTTTTCAAAACGTGTTTTTCAGCCCGAAATAAACGCGTTTTTTCAGACAACTGAATCTCCTTGTAATAGCAAGGCTCAGAAGAGCCCAAACACTCAGCCCTTAACCCCAGTGTACAGAAAGTGTCAAAATGTGTTTTTCAGCAGAAATAAACATGTTTCTGCAAGTTTGGTCAACCCCATGTAAGTTATGGGGCAGTAACAAGACACTTTTCAAAACGTGTTTTTCAGCCCGAAATAAACGCGTTTTTTCAGACAACTGAATCTCCTTGTAATAGCAAGGCTCAGAAGAGCCCAAACACTCAGCCCTTAACCCCAGTGTACAGAAAGTGTCAAAATGTGTTTTTCAGCAGAAATAAACATGTTTCTGCAAGTTTGGTCAACCCCATGTAAGTTATGGGGCAGTAACAAGACACTTTTCAAAACGTGTTTTTCAGCCCGAAATAAACGCGTTTTTTCAGACAACTGAATCTCCTTGTAATAGCAAGGCTCAGAAGAGCCCACACACTCAGCCCTTAACCCCAGTGTACAGAAAGTGTCAAAACGTGTTTTTCAGCAGAAATAAACATGTTTCTGCAAGTTTGGTCAACCCCATGTAAGTTATGGGGCAGTAACAAGACACTTTTCAAAACGTGTTTTTCAGCCCGAAATAAACGCGTTTTTTCAGACAACTGAATCTCCTTGTAATAGCAAGGCTCAGAAGAGCCCACACACTCAGCCCTTAACCCCAGTGTGCAGAAAGGGTCAAAACGTGTTTTTCAGCAGAAATAAACATGTTTCTGCAAGTTTGGTCAACCCCAAGTAAGTTATGGGGCAGTAACAAGACACTTTTCAAAACGTGTTTTTCAGCCCGAAATAAACGCGTTTTTTCAGACAACTGAATCTCCTTGTAATAGCAAGGCTCAGAAGAGCCCACACACTCAGCCCTTAACCCCAGTGTACAGAAAGTGTCAAAACGTGTTTTTCAGCAGAAATAAACATGTTTCTGCAAGTTTGGTCAACCCCATGTAAGTTATGGGGCAGTAACATCACACTTTTCAAAACGTGTTTTTGAGCCCGAAATAAACGCGTTTTTTCAGACAACTGAATCTACTTGTAACAGCAAGGCTCAGAAGTGCCCACACACTCAGCCCTTAACCCCAGTGTGCAGAAAGGGTCAAAACGTGTTTTTCAGCAGAAATAAACATGTTTCTGCAAGTTTGATGAACCCCATGTAAGTTATGGGGCAGTAACAAGACACTTTTCAAAACGTGTTTTTCAGCCCGAAATAAACGCGTTTTTTCAGACAGCAGAATCTCAGTGTAACTGCTAGGCTCAGAAGAGCCCACACACTCAGCCCTTAACCCCAGTGTGCAGAAAGGGTCAAAACGTGTTTTTCAGCAGAAATAAACATGTTTCTGCAAGTTTGGTCAACCCCATGTAAGTTATGGGGCAGTAACAAGACACTTTTCAAAACGTGCTTTTCAGCCCGAAATAAACGCGTTTTTTCAGACAACTGAATCTCCTTGTAATAGCAAGGCTCAGAAGAGCCCACACACTCAGCCCTTAACCCCAGTGTACAGAAAGTGTCAAAACGTGTTTTTCAGCAGAAATAAACATGTTTCTGCAAGTTTGGTCAACCCCATGTAAGTTATGGGGCAGTAACAAGACACTTTTCAAAACGTGTTTTTCAGCCCGAAATAAACGCGTTTTTTCAGACAACTGAATCTCCTTGTAATAGCAAGGCTCAGAAGAGCCCACACACTCAGCCCTTAACCCCAGTGTGCAGAAAGGGTCAAAACGTGTTTTTCAGCAGAAATAAACATGTTTCTGCAAGTTTGGTCAACCCCATGTAAGTTATGGGGCAGTAACAAGACACTTTTCAAAACGTGTTTTTCAGCCCGAAATAAACGCGTTTTTTCAGACAACTGAATCTCCTTGTAATAGCAAGGCTCAGAAGAGCCCACACACTCAGCCCTTAACCCCAGTGTGCAGAAAGGGTCAAAACGTGTTTTTCAGCAGAAATAAACATGTTTCTGCAAGTTTGGTCAACCCCATGTAAGTTATGGGGCAGTAACATCACACTTTTCAAAACGTGTTTTTCAGCCCGAAATAAACGCGTTTTTTCAGACAACTGAATCTCCTTGTAACAGCAAGGCTCAGAAGAGCCCACACACTCAGCCCTTAACCCCAGTGTGCAGAAAGGGTCAAAACGTGTTCTTCAGCAGAAATAAACATGTTTCTGCAAGTTTGGTCAACCCCATGTAAGTTATGGGGCAGTAACATCACACTTTTCAAAACGTGTTTTTCAGCCCGAAATAAACGCGTTTTTTCAGACAGCTGAATCTACTTGTAACAGCAAGGCCAGAAGTGCCCACACACTCAGCCCTTAACCCCAGTGTGCAGAAAGGGTCAAAACGTGTTTTTCAGCAGAAATAAACATGTTTCTGCAAGTTTGGTCAACCCCATGTAAGTTATGGGGCAGTAACATCACACTTTTCAAAACGTGTTTTTCAGCCCGAAATAAACGCGTTTTTTCAGACAGCTGAATCTACTTGTAACAGCAAGGCCAGAAGTGCCCACACACTCAGCCCTTAACCCCAGTGTGCAGAAAGGGTCAAAACGTGTTTTTCAGCAGAAATAAACATGTTTCTGCAAGTTTGGTCAACCCCATGTAAGTTATGGGGCAGTAACATCACACTTTTCAAAACGTGTTTTTCAGCCCGAAATAAACGCGTTTTTTCAGACAACTGAATCTCCTTGTAACAGCAAGGCTCAGAAGAGCCCACACACTCAGCCCTTAACCCCAGTGTGCAGAAAGGGTCAAAACGTGTTTTTCAGCAGAAATAAACATGTTTCTGCAAGTTTGGTCAACCCCATGTAAGTTATGGGGCAGTAACATCACACTTTTCAAAACGTGTTTTTCAGCCCGAAATAAACGCGTTTTTTCAGACAGCTGAATCTACTTGTAACAGCAAGGCTCAGAAGTGCCCACACACTCAGCCCTTAACCCCAGTGTGCAGAAAGGGTCAAAACGTGTTTTTCAGCAGAAATAAACATGTTTCTGCAAGTTTGGTCAACCCCATGTAAGTTGTGGGGCAGTAACATCACACTTTTCAAAACGTGTTTTTCAGCCCGAAATAAACGCGTTTTTTCAGACAACTGAATCTACTTGTAACAGCAAGGCTCAGAAGTGCCCACACACTCAGCCCTTAACCCCAGTGTGCAGAAAGGGTCAAAACGTGTTTTTCAGCAGAAATAAACATGTTTCTGCAAGTTTTGTCAACCCCATGTAAGTTATGGGGCAGTAACAAAACACTTTTCAAAACGTGTTTTTCAGCCCGAAATAAACGCGTTTTTTTAGACAGCAGAATCTCAGTGTAACTGCTAGGCTCAGAAGAGCCCACACACTCAGCTCTTAACCCCAGTGTGCAGAAAGGGTCAAAACGTGTTTTTCAGCAGAAATAAACATGTTTCTGCAAGTTTGGTCAACCCCATGTAAGTTATGGGGCAGTAACAAGACACTTTTCAAAACGTGTTTTTCAGCCCGAAATAAACGCGTTTTTTCAGACAACTGAATCTCCTTGTAATAGCAAGGCTCAGAAGAGCCCACACACTCAGCCCTTAACCCCAGTGTACAGAAAGTGTCAAAATCTGTTTTTCAGCAGAAATAAACATGTTTCTGCAAGTTTGGTCAACCCCATGTAAGTTATGGGGCAGTAACATCACACTTTTCAAAACGTGTTTTTCAGCCCGAAATAAACGCGTTTTTTCAGGCAACTGAATCTACTTGTAACAGCAAGGCTCAGAAGTGCCCACACACTCAGCCCTTAACCCCAGTGTGCAGAAAGGGTCAAAACGTGTTTTTCAGCAGAAATAAACATGTTTCTGCAAGTTTGGTCAACCCCATGTAAGTTATGGGGCAGTAACAAGACACTTTTCAAAACGTGTTTTTCAGCCCGAAATAAACGCGTTTTTTTAGACAGCAGAATCTCAGTGTAACTGCTAGGCTCAGAAGAGCCCACACACTCAGCTCTTAACCCCAGTGTGCAGAAAGGGTCAAAACGTGTTTTTCAGCAGAAATAAAAATGTTTCTGCAAGTTTGTTCAACCCCATGTAAGTTATGGGGCAGTAACATCAAACTTTTCAAAACGTGTTTTTCAGCCCGAAATAAACGCGTTTTTTCAGACAACTGAATCTACTTGTAACAGCAAGGCTCAGAAGTGCCCACACACTCAGCCCTTAACCCCAGTGTGCAGAAAGGGTCAAAACGTGTTTTTCAGCAGAAATAAACATGTTTCTGCAAGTTTGGTCAACCCCATGTAAGTTATGGGGCAGTAACATCACACTTTTCAAAACGTGTTTTTCAGCCCGAAATAAACGTGTTTTTTCAGGCAACTGAATCTACTTGTAACAGCAAGGCTCAGAAGTGCCCACACACTCAGCCCTTAACCCCAGTGTGCAGAAAGGGTCAAAACGTGTTTTTCAGCAGAAATAAACATGTTTCTGCAAGTTTGGTCAACCCCATGTAAGTTATGGGGCAGTAACATCAAACTTTTCAAAACGTGTTTTTCAGCCCGAAATAAACGCGTTTTTTCAGACAATTGAATCTCCTTGTAATAGCAAGGCTCAGAAGAGCCCAAACACTCAGCCCTTAACCCCAGTGTACAGAAAGTGTCAAAATGTGTTTTTCAGCAGAAATAAACATGTTTCTGCAAGTTTGGTCAACCCCATGTAAGTTATGGGGCAGTAACAAGACACTTTTCAAAACGTGTTTTTCAGCCCGAAATAAACGCGTTTTTTCAGACAACTGAATCTCCTTGTAATAGCAAGGCTCAGAAGAGCCCACACACTCAGCCCTTAACCCCAGTGTACAGAAAGTGTCAAAACGTGTTTTTCAGCAGAAATAAACATGTTTCTGCAAGTTTGGTCAACCCCATGTAAGTTATGGGGCAGTAACATCACACTTTTCAAAACGTGTTTTTGAGCCCGAAATAAACGCGTTTTTTCAGACAACTGAATCTACTTGTAACAGCAAGGCTCAGAAGTGCCCACACACTCAGCCCTTAACCCCAGTGTGCAGAAAGGGTCAAAACGTGTTTTTCAGCAGAAATAAACATGTTTCTGCAAGTTTGATGAACCCCATGTAAGTTATGGGGCAGTAACAAGACACTTTTCAAAACGTGTTTTTCAGCCCGAAATAAACGCGTTTTTTCAGACAGCAGAATCTCAGTGTAACTGCTAGGCTCAGAAGAGCCCACACACTCAGCCCTTAACCCCAGTGTGCAGAAAGGGTCAAAACGTGTTTTTCAGCAGAAATAAACATGTTTCTGCAAGTTTGGTCAACCCCATGTAAGTTATGGGGCAGTAACAAGACACTTTTCAAAACGTGCTTTTCAGCCCGAAATAAACGCGTTTTTTCAGACAACTGAATCTCCTTGTAATAGCAAGGCTCAGAAGAGCCCACACACTCAGCCCTTAACCCCAGTGTACAGAAAGTGTCAAAACGTGTTTTTCAGCAGAAATAAACATGTTTCTGCAAGTTTGGTCAACCCCATGTAAGTTATGGGGCAGTAACAAGACACTTTTCAAAACGTGTTTTTCAGCCCGAAATAAACGCGTTTTTTCAGACAACTGAATCTCCTTGTAATAGCAAGGCTCAGAAGAGCCCACACACTCAGCCCTTAACCCCAGTGTGCAGAAAGGGTCAAAACGTGTTTTTCAGCAGAAATAAACATGTTTCTGCAAGTTTGGTCAACCCCATGTAAGTTATGGGGCAGTAACAAGACACTTTTCAAAACGTGTTTTTCAGCCCGAAATAAACGCGTTTTTTCAGACAACTGAATCTCCTTGTAATAGCAAGGCTCAGAAGAGCCCACACACTCAGCCCTTAACCCCAGTGTGCAGAAAGGGTCAAAACGTGTTTTTCAGCAGAAATAAACATGTTTCTGCAAGTTTGGTCAACCCCATGTAAGTTATGGGGCAGTAACATCACACTTTTCAAAACGTGTTTTTCAGCCCGAAATAAACGCGTTTTTTCAGACAACTGAATCTCCTTGTAACAGCAAGGCTCAGAAGAGCCCACACACTCAGCCCTTAACCCCAGTGTGCAGAAAGGGTCAAAACGTGTTCTTCAGCAGAAATAAACATGTTTCTGCAAGTTTGGTCAACCCCATGTAAGTTATGGGGCAGTAACATCACACTTTTCAAAACGTGTTTTTCAGCCCGAAATAAACGCGTTTTTTCAGACAGCTGAATCTACTTGTAACAGCAAGGCCAGAAGTGCCCACACACTCAGCCCTTAACCCCAGTGTGCAGAAAGGGTCAAAACGTGTTTTTCAGCAGAAATAAACATGTTTCTGCAAGTTTGGTCAACCCCATGTAAGTTATGGGGCAGTAACATCACACTTTTCAAAACGTGTTTTTCAGCCCGAAATAAACGCGTTTTTTCAGACAGCTGAATCTACTTGTAACAGCAAGGCCAGAAGTGCCCACACACTCAGCCCTTAACCCCAGTGTGCAGAAAGGGTCAAAACGTGTTTTTCAGCAGAAATAAACATGTTTCTGCAAGTTTGGTCAACCCCATGTAAGTTATGGGGCAGTAACATCACACTTTTCAAAACGTGTTTTTCAGCCCGAAATAAACGCGTTTTTTCAGACAACTGAATCTCCTTGTAACAGCAAGGCTCAGAAGAGCCCACACACTCAGCCCTTAACCCCAGTGTGCAGAAAGGGTCAAAACGTGTTTTTCAGCAGAAATAAACATGTTTCTGCAAGTTTGGTCAACCCCATGTAAGTTATGGGGCAGTAACATCACACTTTTCAAAACGTGTTTTTCAGCCCGAAATAAACGCGTTTTTTCAGACAGCTGAATCTACTTGTAACAGCAAGGCTCAGAAGTGCCCACACACTCAGCCCTTAACCCCAGTGTGCAGAAAGGGTCAAAACGTGTTTTTCAGCAGAAATAAACATGTTTCTGCAAGTTTGGTCAACCCCATGTAAGTTGTGGGGCAGTAACATCACACTTTTCAAAACGTGTTTTTCAGCCCGAAATAAACGCGTTTTTTCAGACAACTGAATCTACTTGTAACAGCAAGGCTCAGAAGTGCCCACACACTCAGCCCTTAACCCCAGTGTGCAGAAAGGGTCAAAACGTGTTTTTCAGCAGAAATAAACATGTTTCTGCAAGTTTTGTCAACCCCATGTAAGTTATGGGGCAGTAACAAAACACTTTTCAAAACGTGTTTTTCAGCCCGAAATAAACGCGTTTTTTTAGACAGCAGAATCTCAGTGTAACTGCTAGGCTCAGAAGAGCCCACACACTCAGCTCTTAACCCCAGTGTGCAGAAAGGGTCAAAACGTGTTTTTCAGCAGAAATAAACATGTTTCTGCAAGTTTGGTCAACCCCATGTAAGTTATGGGGCAGTAACAAGACACTTTTCAAAACGTGTTTTTCAGCCCGAAATAAACGCGTTTTTTCAGACAACTGAATCTCCTTGTAATAGCAAGGCTCAGAAGAGCCCACACACTCAGCCCTTAACCCCAGTGTACAGAAAGTGTCAAAATCTGTTTTTCAGCAGAAATAAACATGTTTCTGCAAGTTTGGTCAACCCCATGTAAGTTATGGGGCAGTAACATCACACTTTTCAAAACGTGTTTTTCAGCCCGAAATAAACGCGTTTTTTCAGGCAACTGAATCTACTTGTAACAGCAAGGCTCAGAAGTGCCCACACACTCAGCCCTTAACCCCAGTGTGCAGAAAGGGTCAAAACGTGTTTTTCAGCAGAAATAAACATGTTTCTGCAAGTTTGGTCAACCCCATGTAAGTTATGGGGCAGTAACAAGACACTTTTCAAAACGTGTTTTTCAGCCCGAAATAAACGCGTTTTTTTAGACAGCAGAATCTCAGTGTAACTGCTAGGCTCAGAAGAGCCCACACACTCAGCTCTTAACCCCAGTGTGCAGAAAGGGTCAAAACGTGTTTTTCAGCAGAAATAAAAATGTTTCTGCAAGTTTGTTCAACCCCATGTAAGTTATGGGGCAGTAACATCAAACTTTTCAAAACGTGTTTTTCAGCCCGAAATAAACGCGTTTTTTCAGACAACTGAATCCCCATGTAACAGCAAGGCTCAGAAGAGCCCACACACTCAGCCCTTAACCCCAGTGTACAGAAAGTGTCAAAACGTGTTTTTCAGCAGAAATAAACATGTTTCTGCAAGTTTGGTCAACCCCATGTAAGTTATGGGGCAGTAACATCACACTTTTCAAAACGTGTTTTTCAGCCCGAAATAAACGTGTTTTTTCAGGCAACTGAATCTACTTGTAACAGCAAGGCTCAGAAGTGCCCACACACTCAGCCCTTAACCCCAGTGTGCAGAAAGGGTCAAAACGTGTTTTTCAGCAGAAATAAACATGTTTCTGCAAGTTTGGTCAACCCCATGTAAGTTATGGGGCAGTAACATCAAACTTTTCAAAACGTGTTTTTCAGCCCGAAATAAACGCGTTTTTTCAGACAACTGAATCTCCTTGTAATAGCAAGGCTCAGAAGAGCCCAAACACTCAGCCCTTAACCCCAGTGTACAGAAAGTGTCAAAATGTGTTTTTCAGCAGAAATAAACATGTTTCTGCAAGTTTGGTCAACCCCATGTAAGTTATGGGGCAGTAACAAGACACTTTTCAAAACGTGTTTTTCAGCCCGAAATAAACGCGTTTTTTCAGACAACTGAATCTCCTTGTAATAGCAAGGCTCAGAAGAGCCCACACACTCAGCCCTTAACCCCAGTGTACAGAAAGTGTCAAAACGTGTTTTTCAGCAGAAATAAACATGTTTCTGCAAGTTTGGTCAACCCCATGTAAGTTATGGGGCAGTAACAAGACACTTTTCAAAACGTGTTTTTCAGCCCGAAATAAACGCGTTTTTTCAGACAACTGAATCTCCTTGTAATAGCAAGGCTCAGAAGAGCCCACACACTCAGCCCTTAACCCCAGTGTGCAGAAAGGGTCAAAACGTGTTTTTCAGCAGAAATAAACATGTTTCTGCAAGTTTGGTCAACCCCATGTAAGTTATGGGGCAGTAACAAGACACTTTTCAAAACGTGTTTTTCAGCCCGAAATAAACGCGTTTTTTCAGACAACTGAATCTCCTTGTAATAGCAAGGCTCAGAAGAGCCCACACACTCAGCCCTTAACCCCAGTGTGCAGAAAGGGTCAAAACGTGTTTTTCAGCAGAAATAAACATGTTTCTGCAAGTTTGGTCAACCCCATGTAAGTTATGGGGCAGTAACATCACACTTTTCAAAACGTGTTTTTCAGCCCGAAATAAACGCGTTTTTTCAGACAACTGAATCTCCTTGTAACAGCAAGGCTCAGAAGAGCCCACACACTCAGCCCTTAACCCCAGTGTGCAGAAAGGGTCAAAACGTGTTCTTCAGCAGAAATAAACATGTTTCTGCAAGTTTGGTCAACCCCATGTAAGTTATGGGGCAGTAACATCACACTTTTCAAAACGTGTTTTTCAGCCCGAAATAAACGCGTTTTTTCAGACAGCTGAATCTACTTGTAACAGCAAGGCCAGAAGTGCCCACACACTCAGCCCTTAACCCCAGTGTGCAGAAAGGGTCAAAACGTGTTTTTCAGCAGAAATAAACATGTTTCTGCAAGTTTGGTCAACCCCATGTAAGTTATGGGGCAGTAACATCACACTTTTCAAAACGTGTTTTTCAGCCCGAAATAAACGCGTTTTTTCAGACAGCTGAATCTACTTGTAACAGCAAGGCCAGAAGTGCCCACACACTCAGCCCTTAACCCCAGTGTGCAGAAAGGGTCAAAACGTGTTTTTCAGCAGAAATAAACATGTTTCTGCAAGTTTGGTCAACCCCATGTAAGTTATGGGGCAGTAACATCACACTTTTCAAAACGTGTTTTTCAGCCCGAAATAAACGCGTTTTTTCAGACACTGAATCTCCTTGTAACAGCAAGGCTCAGAAGAGCCCACACACTCAGCCCTTAACCCCAGTGTGCAGAAAGGGTCAAAACGTGTTTTTCAGCAGAAATAAACATGTTTCTGCAAGTTTGGTCAACCCCATGTAAGTTATGGGGCAGTAACATCACACTTTTCAAAACGTGTTTTTCAGCCCGAAATAAACGCGTTTTTTCAGACAGCTGAATCTACTTGTAACAGCAAGGCTCAGAAGTGCCCACACACTCAGCCCTTAACCCCAGTGTGCAGAAAGGGTCAAAACGTGTTTTTCAGCAGAAATAAACATGTTTCTGCAAGTTTGGTCAACCCCATGTAAGTTGTGGGGCAGTAACATCACACTTTTCAAAACGTGTTTTTCAGCCCGAAATAAACGCGTTTTTTCAGACAACTGAATCTACTTGTAACAGCAAGGCTCAGAAGTGCCCACACACTCAGCCCTTAACCCCAGTGTGCAGAAAGGGTCAAAACGTGTTTTTCAGCAGAAATAAACATGTTTCTGCAAGTTTTGTCAACCCCATGTAAGTTATGGGGCAGTAACAAAACACTTTTCAAAACGTGTTTTTCAGCCCGAAATAAACGCGTTTTTTTAGACAGCAGAATCTCAGTGTAACTGCTAGGCTCAGAAGAGCCCACACACTCAGCTCTTAACCCCAGTGTGCAGAAAGGGTCAAAACGTGTTTTTCAGCAGAAATAAACATGTTTCTGCAAGTTTGGTCAACCCCATGTAAGTTATGGGGCAGTAACAAGACACTTTTCAAAACGTGTTTTTCAGCCCGAAATAAACGCGTTTTTTCAGACAACTGAATCTCCTTGTAATAGCAAGGCTCAGAAGAGCCCACACACTCAGCCCTTAACCCCAGTGTACAGAAAGTGTCAAAATCTGTTTTTCAGCAGAAATAAACATGTTTCTGCAAGTTTGGTCAACCCCATGTAAGTTATGGGGCAGTAACATCACACTTTTCAAAACGTGTTTTTCAGCCCGAAATAAACGCGTTTTTTCAGG